>NC_080170.1:1298484-1435984 GCF_950295315.1 Erinaceus europaeus
ATGCCTGACTGAAAAGTGAAAACTGAATTTGGCTTCACATAGGGCTGTGAAATGTTTTCCTACAACATCTTCCTTAAAAACTGCAGCCACACAGGTGTGCATAGTCTGACCATTCTGCAGTGAGTTTCCATCAGAAGTGGTCCTGTGAGAGGGTGTGATTCCAGAGCCTTTGAAATCTCTGCTGATGCTCATATAAAGATGTTGGTATGCTTCTAGTTCTGCTTCATCTGATGTTGGTATGCTTCTAGTTCTGCTTCATCTGATGTTGGTATGCTTCTAGTTCTGCTTCTGGGATCTAGTTCTGCTTCTGTGACATTGCTTGACGCTGTGGTCTATTTACATGGTCTTTTCTGTTACACTGGTTTGGTCTCATTCCCCCCACCTCCGGGAGATTGGGGTTTAGTCTTTGCCTTTTTGCGCTTCTCCCTTCTCCCTGCCCCCATCCTACGTACTTCCTGAATTTCTGACTCTGCCGCCGGAGGAGAAAGATGGAGGAGCACATTGTGTGGTGATTAGGTGTTGGACTGTTTGCCTGCTCGGGAATAAAGATTAAACTGCGTTCTCAGCTCAGCCACGAGTCTCTGGTCTTCTGACTCCCACCAGTGAAGCCAGCCTGGAGAAAACAACAATCTGATATTCTCTTTTGTAGATTCAGGGCATGAAAGTTCAATCTATGTATTAATGAATGAAAGAATTATGACATTCCCTCTTACCTAATTCATATTTTCAAAGAAGACCATTTGAACTGACACCCTAATTCTGACAAAAACTTTTATGTTCTTTATTTATTTATCTAACAAATCTTTAGTTTTTAAGAGTTATTTACTTTGTGACTCAATGTTTTCTTTTTAAATTTTTCAAAAGGTTATTTTGGATAGAGACAGAGAACAATTGAGAGGGTAGGAGGAGATAGAGAGGGAGAGACAGAGACACTTGTAGCACTATTTTACTGCTTCTGAAGCTGCCTCTCTGCAGATGGGGACCAGGGGCTTGAGCCTGGGTCCTGTGTGTTTGACCAAGTGTGCCATCCCCTGGCCCCCATTCAGTGGTGTATTTCATTTGTTAGTCATTGAGTGAGCAGGAGAGGTAAGATTCCATATCGAGCTACCTCACTGTGTTTTCTAAAGGAATATATATATATATATATATATATAATTTTTAATATTATTTATTCTCTTTTGTTGCCCTTGTTGTTTTATTATTGTAGTTACTGATGTCATCGTTGTTGGACAGGACAGAGAGAAATGGAGAGAGGAGAGGAAGACAGAGAGGAGGAGAGAAAGACAGACATCTGCAGACCTGCTTCACCACCTGTGAAGCGACTCCCCTGCAGGTGGGGAGCCAGGGCTCGAACCGGGATCCTTATGCCGGTCCTTGCGCTCTGTGCTATGTGTGCTTAACCCGCTGTGCCACCGCCCGGCTCCCCTAAAGGAGTTTTTAGTAGCATGACTCCTTGGTCAAGTCCACCTTATTACCCAAATTGCTAGTACTATTGTTTCCTCCCACTCCACGTAAATAGACCCTTAAGAAATTATTCTGACCCAAATTATTCTGAATCTGGATTAAGAAAGCTGAGAAAAAATTGCAATAACCATTTTATGTTTATTTTACATCACACATTATAAGCTGCTAAAAGAAGGGCAAACGCTGTAATTAAAAGGAACAATTTTCTTAGGAGAAACAATTTCTGTGTTTGCTGACTGAATCTAATGTTATATGAACACCATCTTTAAAATGCAGGCCAAGCCAGCAGTAGTTGTGACTGTGTATTTATTCAGTGTAATTGATAGAAATGTTTAATTAAATATTATGAAGGGTAATCTTCTAGCTCTCCCTAGCAGATAAATTAGAAGCACAAGCTTCTGAGATTACTCTCGGATAATTAAATAAAACCACGCAAAGAGCAGCAAAGCAGCACTGCCAAAGTTCAAGATGGTTTTCAAGAATCGTTGTTGGCGATGGCCCAGTTTCTCCTCACCAGTGACCACCAGTGCCCTTTCTTGTCTGTTCATCATGTCTGCTGTGTGACATGACTCTGTGGGAAAAGAACTGAAGAAAATTCTTTTTTTAATAAAGCTTTTTATTTTTTATATTTATTTATTATTTATTATTCCCTTTTGTTGCCTTTGTTGTTTTTTTATTGTTGTAGTTATTATTGCTGTGGTTGTTGTCATTGTTGTTGGATAGGACAGAGAGAAATGGAGAGAGGAGGGGAAGACAGAGAGGAGGGGGAGAGAAAGACAGACACCTGCAGACCTGCTTCACCGCCTGGGAAGCAACTCCCCTGCAGGTGGGGAGCCGGGGGCTCAAACCCCGTCCTTTTGCTTTGTGCTATGTGTGCTTAACCCACTGTGCTATTGCCTGACTCCCCAAAATACATTTTTAAATCAAGGTGCATGCAGACTAGTTGCAAAGGATTAATTGTCTGCTGAACAAGGCAGGGAGAGAAGGACGCCAGTCATATTTTGTAATTGAGTGGGAAGGCACCTTTTGAAGTGATTCAAGTTAAACTTTTTCTTCAAGCTAAGCTAGTAGGTCGCCTTCGTTGACTTTATTTCAACTCTACTTTGTCTAGTACACAGGTATTTCTTTGCCTTCACAGTTTGCATAGGTCGTAAGTCAAACCCGTCGCTATGTGTTCCATGCTTCAGACACAGATGTCAACTAGATCACCCAAAGGTGGGATATTTGTTTTTGCTGCTGGACACTTGGGCAAGAATGAGTGCTAAATGATAAGAGGCTTGCTCTCTGCATTGAATGTGTCTCTACGCTTACTCTGGAAATGGTTCTCCATTTGTCATGAGTGAGCAGTGAAGTCAGGATAAAAAATTCTTCACTCAGCTCTGGTATGCACAGCACTAAGGACTGAACCTGGGTCCTTCACATGCAGTCTTGTGTTATACCACTGAGCCTTCTTCCTGGCGAAAGTATCAGTCTCTCACAAAGAATTCAGAAACACGTTTAGATGTCAAACACTATTAAAGCTCGTGGTTAAGTCCCAATTTTCTGTTTCTTCCCTACCAACCTCTCATCCTCAGGATCATTCTCCAGAACACTAGTCTCAGCTATGTTAGAAGTTTGGTTTGGGTTTACCACCATGTCATCTGACAAGTTTCTTCTGCAGGTGTCTTTGTTGAATGATACAACTATACTCAAGATAACAATTTGGAAAGGTTTTTCTTTGGTCTGCTTTCAGAAAACATTAGTTTCCAACTGGTTATTTGAAAAATTAATTAGTTTTTATTTATTTTTATTTTTTCTAATTTTTTTTATTTAAGAAAGGATTAATTAACAAAACCATAGCATAGGAGGGGTACAACTCCACACAATTCCCACCACCCAATCTCCATATCCCATCCCCTCCCCTGACAGCTTTCCCATTCTCTATCCCTCTGGGAGCATGGACCCAGGGTCATTGTGGGATGCAGAAGGTGGAAGGTCTGGCTTCTGTAATTGCTTCCCCTCTGAACATGGGTGTTGACTGGTCGGTCCATACTCCCAGTCTGCCTCTCTCTCTCTTTTGGGTCTCTGGGGAAGCTGAGCTCCAGGACACATTGGTGGGGTTGTCTGTCCAGGGAAGCCTGGCCGGCATCCTGATGGCATCTGGAACCTGGTGACTGAAAAGAGAGTTAACCTACGAAGCCAAACAAATTGTTGAGCAATCATGGACCCAAAGGAAAAATTAATTTATATGTTGACCTTCCAGAATAAAGTCATCAGGTAATTTTCCATTGAGCAGACAACCAATCTTTTCTGGGTGTCAACTTCACTTACAATATTTTGTTGGTGCCATGTAGGAGATTAATAGTGTCAGGAGGCTGAAAGTATCATCTTGATTATGTCTGCGACAGGAAAAACAGTGAGGACGTGCAGGAACCCTTGTCCCTGAGCACAGACACACCTGGGGTGTGAGAGCCACGCCCTGGCCAGTGCACCCATGCTCTCCTGACCTCGCCTTAGAGGGCTTTGCTCTGGGGAGGAGTCAGTCACGGAGCACTGGGACCGGCTCTGTGCTGTACCGTGCTCCCTCCTACTCACCTCTCTTTGTCCTGGAAGCCCTCCCACAGACGCTCTGCTTAAGTTTCTTGGGTTTTCTTGTTTACCTTAAATGAGGCGTGTTTGTTTATTTATTTATTTATTTATTTATTTATTTATTTAATCTCCCTCTGCTTAAACATAATTTCAGATGTGTATTTTGTGGCATGTTCACAATGGGATGTATGAATGATAATTCCCTAGTCAGATATGTGTGGCAATCACTCTGTGTCGTCCTCCCAGTCTCCCCATGAGTCCTTGCTGTGCAGTGATGTGGGAAGGATTCTGACGATGCCTACAGTGTGCTAAAGGGAAAACAGAACCGGTCTTCTCAGTCCTCACTGTCCTTGCTTCGGCTAGTAGGAGTTAGAGCTCGTTCGCAGCATATGTATGGATGGCCTGGAGAGCTCTGCTGAGCAAACAGGGTCTGGAAGTGGTGACTCAAACTGTCCCCTTGCTGACAGTTTAAGCAGCTTAGGGGCCAGGTGGTGGCGCACACACATCACAGTCTGTGTGGTTCAACACTGCAACTTCTCCTGGCCACTTTCTTTCCCTATCTTTCTTTCTTTTCTAATTGCTTTTTAAAAAATATCTTTATTTATTGGGTAGAGACAGCCAGAAATCAAGAGGGAAGGGGGTAATAGGGAGAGAGACAGACAGACACCTGCAGCCATGCTTCACCACTCGCAAAGCTTTCCCCCTGCAGGTGGGGACCGGGGGCATGAATCTGGGTCCTTGTGCACTGTAATACATGTGCTGAACCAGGTGCGCCACCACCCGGCCCCTTCCTGGCCACTTTCTAGGCCAATCCTATTGGCCCTACAAGATGGGAAGGTATGTGACTCTTGGGAATGAAGGGAGAGTTGAAGGGAATTTGAAGAGAGGGACAGAATGCAGCTGTATCAGCAGGCACGGTGCCCACATTCAGTCTCAGCTCAGTGGCATTCTGCACTTCATGAGAGCAGGTCTAGCTGCAGACAAAACATGCTGCAAACCAGACTCAGCGCAATCCTAGGTGACTCTGAAGTACTGGCATAATCCTAGCAGTCACATCGCAGAAAGTTACTGTGCCACTTAAAATGTTCCAGTGAAGGGGGGTTCCGTGGAAAGCCAGCCGGAGTTAGAAAGTCTGCCTTTCTGTCTACACAGGGAACACGAGCTCAAGGAAATACTCTCCTTTGAGGGGAGGTGTGGACAGGGAATGAGGACAGCACCATAAGCTTCGAGAGGCTTTGGGTGAGTTGAGGAATGGCACAGTGCCTCCGCAGATAAGCTGAAAGCACACGGTGTTGTCATCATTACTAAAGCCACGGACTGGCTTCTTCTGCGGGATGGATATATACTTTGCGGAACACGCCTCACATGCCTGGCACTCTAGCTGTGTGACAGCAGGCACTTACACCACTCTTTGTGCTGGAGTCCCCTCTCGTGCTGCTGAGAGGGTTGCAGGCCTTCCTCACTGCGTCCCCACAGCTGCTGTGCTGGCAGAGCTAGGGCTCTTGCTATTCCTCCTGTGGTCTCCAGAGCAGCTGGTTATGCCATGGGGGCTGTTGCTTGCTCTCCACCTCCCTCACCCGGCCAGCACTCACAACATGGACCAACCACAGGTATTCTCTCCATTTTACAGACAGAGAGAGAGAAAAACTCAGTTGAGTTAAGAAACTTCTCAAAGCTCAGAGTTTGTAAATCAGGACTAAAATCTAGAGAGTTTATTTCTGAGAAGTCTGAGTCTTCTTCAAATTGGTGGATCCCATTTATAGACTGTCTAGGAGTTTCAGGTGTATGTGTGTGTAAATGCCAACCAGGGGATAACAAAGGCAGCCTTGCTCTAAAGACATTTTTCTGAGAAGATGTCCCAGGTTCATCTCCTGCGTCCCATGCCACATGCCCCACTCTCCCACCTGTGTACCTGGCCCCTCTCCCTGCACATCCTGCACATGCTTCATGCTTGCCTCTGGAATTGTTTCTTTTTATATAATATATATTTATATTATATTAAGTGTTATATTATATATAATGTATATATATAATTTTTATTTAAAATGGAAACACTGGCAAGACCACAGGATAAGAGGGCTACAACTCCACACAATTCCCACCACCAGTGTCGAACTTTTTGTGGAGAGGCCTCTTCCCAGGCACAAACTCCTGGCTTACGCGCTGTGTTGTGCACCAGATGCGGCGGCCTAGGAGAATGATCTGGGGCAGCAGGGGTGGAGCCGTACAGGCCTCTCTCTGTGCCTGGTGCTAGTGCTGCATTGAGAGAAGACCCAGGGACTTGTCTCATGGGCAATCCGTTTATTGAACAGCAAAGTAGGGACTATAAGGGGTTGTAGGAGGAAGCAAGGTATCCATTCCACATATGGTTTGGGAGAAGAGGGACAAAGAGAAGTAGGGGGTTGGGAAAGGGTCAGAGCATCCTTAGTAAATGTTGAACAAGGGGTTTAGTTGATCAAAGGAGTGAAGGAAGTAGGGTTATCAATAACCAGCAGACAGAGAGGAGCCGTAAGAGAGGGGATAGATCATGTAGGATTAGCATGTCTGAAGTGGGTGGTGGAGTAAAGAAGATGTCCCTGGTTATAGTCTGACAGAGCAGAACAATGATGTGTGGGCCATGTATGGTCAGAGAAGATGGACTTCTATTAACCTCTGAGTAAAGGAACTAACTGATTTGAGAACAAGAAAATAGGCTGCACGGTAGAGTATTTTGTGAGGCAGAGAGACTGACAGAGGGGCCTTTTCCCTGGTGGTCATTTTCTTCCATATAGAGAGAGACTGATAAAGAGGTTGTGCCATCCACGCAGCCAGTTTTCAGTGGGAGGTCCCACACCATGCTCAACCATATCCTCACAATTTCCCTACACACCAGAACTCCGTATCCCATCCCCTCCCCTAGTAGCTTTCCTATTCTTTATCCCTCTAGGAGCATGGACCCAGGGTTACTGTGGGATGCAGAAGGTGGAAGGTCTGGCTTCTGGAATTGCTTCCCCGCTGAACATGGAGTTGTTTCTTATCTGCTCACCCCTGATCGGCACCTGATCCTTCTCTGATCATGGGGTGGAGTGTGATTTGGGGCACTTTTCACTTGATGGCAGCCCCTCTGAAGGACATCCCGCACTCTCAGCTGTGCTCCCCCATGCTTTGCAGGTCTGCACCGCGATTACGCTCATACTGACTCTGGGTCTGGAGTGGTGAGGTGTGCAGAGCACAGGCTCCTCCAGGGGCAGCGTTGACTTTGAGTCGTCTCGTGCCTACTGGAGTCCAAGGACCACTTTCTTTTTTGCCTCCAGTTGCTGGGCTCCGTGCTGCACTTCAGATGTACCTCCTCTAGCAGCCGTATTTTTTTCCCTTTTCATTTGAGAAATTGAGAGGGGAGGAGTGAAATAGAGAGAAGGTAGATATCTGCAGACTTGCTTCATCTCTCATGATGCATCCCTGCTGTAAGTGGGGAATGGTGGCTCGAACCCAGGACTTTGATCGTATCCTAATGCATAGCACTATGTGCACTTAACTGGGTGTGTCATCACATGGTCCCCAAGAACCACTTAAAGTGTTTGATAGTGATTTAATAGTGGTTTAAAAGATTGTGATATGACAGGGTACAATTCCACACAGTCCCCATCACCAGAGTTCTGTGTCCCTTCCTTCCACTGGAAGCTTCCCTGTTCTTTATCCTTCTGGAGTATGGACCATAATTCTTTATGGGGAGCAGGTGGTGGGGGTCCTGGCTTCTGTCATTGCTTCTCCTCTGGGCCTGGGTGTTGGCAGGTGGATCCACACCCCCAGCCTGTGTCTGTCTGTCCCTAGTGAGGCAGGGCTCTGGGGAGGGGAGGTTCCGGGACACACGGGTGAGGTTGTCTGCCCAGGGAAGTCATCTGCAACTTGGTGGCTGAAAAACATTAAGATATAAAGCAGGACAAATTGTTTATATAATCAGAAATCTAAAGGTAAGAATGTAGCAGATGAACCTTGGGGTCTTCATGTTGGAAGAAGCTAGGAAGTCTACTTTAGGTATATTCGAAGGGGTCCATGACTTTACTGATTTTTTCCTGAGCTAACATACAGGTGGACTAAAAGTATTGTTGGGGGAGATAGTCTCAGAGTTGATTAAGGCATAGAGTAGCCTCCTACACTTGAACCAAGAATTACTTCTAACCAGCATCTAAGGTGATCATCATGGAAATCAAGTCCCTTCATTATTCACATTATTGATGTTGGCATGCAATTGTTTCCTTGGCTTGTGGAGGTGAAACTGGGGTTTGGATTGGACATATCCCTTTCAGTAGTAGCACTGTCTTCACAACAAGTGGAAAACTTGCCAATATTTCCAAAGACCTAGAAATATGAAATCGGGACCAGGCAGTAGTGCAGTGGGTTAAGCGCACATAGTGTGAAATGCTCCCCACCTGCAGGGTGTTGCTTCATGAGTGGTGAAGCAGGCCTGCAGGTGTCTATCTTCCTTTCCCCCTGTCTTCCCCTCCTCTCTCAATTTCTTTCTGTCCTATCCAACAACAACTACAGCAATGACAACAATTCTTCTTCTTCTAGCGTTTGCCCTTCTTCCGTAGCCAGTCAACAGCGTCAGGTGGAGCCTGATGTAAAGTTTCGAGACCTCCTTTGAATCTGGAGAGGTGGCAGTCGTTGACTATGTGGGTCATAGTCTGTCTGTAGCCGCAGGGGCAGTTCGGGTCGTCTCTGGCTCTCCAGTGATGACAACAATAATAACAAGCATCAAAAATGGGGAAAATGGTCTCCAGGTGTTGGTCTGCTTCTAAATTCTGCTTCTAAGACCCCGTCTGTTGCATTGCTTGACGTAGTCTATTTACATCATCATTGTTTTCATTGGTTTAATTCCCAGCTATTTTCCTTCTCCCCACCCCCTATCCTATGTACTTTCTCTTCCTGACACTTCTGCCTCAGGAGATATAAAAGACAGGGCTTTCTAATGAAGAGAGATTAGAAGAGACTAGATTGTTGAACTGCATCCCTGCTCGTCAATCAAGATTGAACTGCATTCCCAGCTCAGCCATGAGTCCCTGGACGTCTGTCTCCTGCCCGCGAAGCTAGACTGGCCTCCAGGAGCAGTGGATTTGTAGTGCAGGCACTGAGCCCCAGCGATAACCCTGGAGGCAAAAATATATATATATATATGAAATCATCAGTCTAGTGTTTCTACTGGTGTCTGGAGGCAAAGTTGGCTGGGATGATTGCTTTAATTCATGATTTGGTCTTGTGAGTGTTGTTGAAACCTATACATATAAGGGTTAACAGAAATGGAAGCAATGTGTGGCTGATGGGACAGCTTTCTGGCGTTACAGAGATTGTATTATTCAGATCTTCCCTTCACATCCAGTGACCTCTTAATCACCCATGATTTGAAAGACTTTTCAAGTCTTCTGATGAAGCAGGGTTGATTAAGGAAGGAACATTTTAACATTTCCTAAGATGTCTTAAAATATACAAGATGAGTTATCCAGGAAACTTTAGTCTGGGAGTATGATTATATTTGGTGATTTTTATTTACAGTCATTGGATCTTCAATAGAAAAGGATATTCCAAGAGTACCCAGGTGTTATAATGCTTATGGAAATAATCAGACTGAATGAGGACCCACAGCTTCCAGGAGTTAGGAGAAAAACCTCACAGCTTCAGGTCCATCTGGGAGACAGAAGAAAACCTTGCACATTGAACTGTTGATGTGTTTGCACTGAGTAATAGACGAGAAGAGAGAAGTGCACAGAAGTGATACCACGTGGCTTTTGCTCATAGATTTCTCTTTCTCCGAGGGCACAGTAGCTCTGTTCCCTTAGGCCTGGTAGGCTGTAACTCCAGTCTGCCTGAAGCAGACACAGCAGGTCCCTGGTGAATGCACTCAACTTCATTCCTCTGCAGCTACATAAATGCAACAAATTGATAAGGCCTCAGACTCCTGGTGACCCTCTGTTACCTGAGTAGACTGTCAAAATAAACTTTATACTCAAACAACACTGTTGAAAGAAATACAGTGTTTTCTCTTGGTTATGTAACTTTTTATGGCAGCGTCAGCATCAACACTCAGATGAAATCAAGCACAGTCTACGAGACAGGAGTGTGGTGTCTTAGGAAGAGGTGATGGAGGGAGTGAAGGAGAGTGGGAGCTGGGAGTAAGCTATTAAGTGGCGCTCTCTGTGGCTGAAGTTTAGGCACTTGAAAAGGAGCATGTGGACCTTTCCTCCTTTTTCTTGCAAATGAGAGAATGGCACTGAAGGAATTATGAATCCTGTAAGTGGAAGGTGTGAACACAGATTTCATGACCTTTTAGAATTGAAGACTTGGAAGTAGTCACTGCTTTGTTATTTTTCATTCACAGAGAATAACCTCTTTTTTCATTTCCCTCCTCTGGGACCCTTTGCTTTAGGCTGATATGCAGAGGACTCTGCTATATTGTAAGGGCAGCTCATTGGAAAGGTTAAAGGATGAGATGCAATTAGCCTCTAAATTCAGACCTGATTACTGAAGTCAGATTCTCCTTTGGGTTTGAACAATGTAACCAGAGATTCTAATGCATAAATGTGTCCACTAGTGGACAATTACAGTTGTCAGTTAAAGTAGCCAGTGGGAGAGGGAGGTTAAGCTGAAATTGGAGGTGTCTTTATGACCTTGTGCTTAACAGCATTTCTCTGGAAAAACAGTTGTAAGTTTTAAATCAGTGAGGGAAGTGGCACATCTAGTCATGGCTAAAGTACCAGTAACTACACTCTCCATAGACATCACGAAGGACTGACCCATGAAAGGACAGGTATCCGCATGGGATGGGTATTCTAGCAGGCTGCGCAGTAACTGGTACCCAGGTAAACAGGAGAATGAGACAATTTTTATAGCCCATAATCTGCTTTTGAAAACTCCCAATCTGAAAGAAAGCAAGATGACATGTTTTCTTGCCTGTGCCTCCTTCCCATCTTGTAGGTCTGTGTGTGAAATCTGTGAGAGTCCCAGCTCTCAGCTGATCAGGGAGGATCAGCTCCCTACTGGATGGCTAATCAGACATCTTTAATGATCTTTGCTCACTAAGAGACACTTGGTCCAAATTGCCTGCCACCATGGCAACCAGTTATTTGGAAAGTGCATTATGCTAAAAAAAAAACAATTGTGTGGGCAGAACACTGCTTTCCTCCCTTCAAATCTGTATTTAATTGAGTGAGTGGTAAAGGGAGGTGAGCAGAGAGATAATTAACCCACACTATCAAGGGTTCCTGTTTGGTAAGGGCCTGAGAAGGCTTCCCACCCAACCTCCACTGATAGAGACAACTCAGGACATGTGGATTCCAAGACAGAAGAGAGAAACAAGCCTGGAGCATGGCCCACCATCTCCTGTGCACCAAGAAAATGGTGTCACTCAGGCTCAGCCCGGAATCTCAGCTGATCAGCATGCTACTTCCCAACTCAAGGCAGCATGACTGCACGTGGTTACATGTCATGACGGCATCTAATGCCCTGGTTGGACTTGCCCATGAGGAACATTTCTTCTTTCTGAGAAAGGCAAATGCAAAAGAAATGGTGACAGAGAAGTTATTAAAGACAGGTTCGTTAGTGGGACTCTTACTAGCCACTAGACTTGGGTTAGCTATTCTCTGTCCCTTTTTCCTAGTATGTATTTTGCTCCTTTGCAATGTTAAATTCTGCTGAAAGACATCAGAGGGCATTTGTCGACCACCAGGTGAGGGTCAGTCCAAAGCCTGTTAGTGACATTTCTAGAAAGCTTTCCATGGAAGTGAATGAAGACTGTCTTCATTTAAATCCCAGTTTCTCTCGGGTTAGACCGGGACCATGGCTTAGCACACATTTTCAACTCCTTCTCTCCTCTGCTTTCCTTCCACTTGGGAATCTCATGTGTACTCAGTAAATAGATCATATTTACTGTATTTGGAATTCATGTATAAGTTAGTAGTGCATATACTCATTTCCTATAAATAGTTTGCACAGTTATGAGGAGAGCAGAATCTATCCCTGAGGGCAACTTTACTGGCCACTCTACAGCACTGTTGTGGGTGACTTCTTCCTAAGAGATGGAATTGACTTAATAAACAATATGCAGACCAAGCAGTGAACTGTTGGCTTGGAAATTGCACTGAACTTGTGCAGTGTATGGGTGCCATCTTAAAATCTTTTTTTTTTATTTTAAGTTATTTATTTATAAAATGGAAACACTGAGGAGACCATAGGATAAGAGGGGTACAATTCCCACCATCAGAGCTCCGTATCCCCTCCCCTTTGCTGATAGCTTTCCTATTCTTTATCCCTCTGGGAGTATGGACCCACGGTCATTATGAGGTGCAGAAGGTGGAAGGTCTGGCTTCTGTAATTGCTTCCCTGATGAACATGGGCGTTGACAGGTTGATACATACTCCCGCCCTATCTCTCCCATTCCCTAGTGGGGCAGGGCTCTGACGAAGTGGAGCTCCAGGACACATTGGTGGGGACATCTGTCCAGGGAAGTCCAGTTGGCATCATGGTAGCATCTGGAACCTGGTGGCTGAAAAAGAGGCAACATACAAAGCCATAAAAATTGTTGATTAATCATGAACCTAAAGGCTGGAATATTGCAGATGAAGATTTGGTAAAATCTTAACCCACTAGATGGCCAGAGGAATAGAAATTCTGCTGAGCTGAATTTTCTGCTTGAGTGAAGTTAATTGAAAGGATCTTTCTTTGTTTCAGTTTTGTTGCTAAAGAGTTACCAAACCAAATGTCCTTCATTTTTCTCTCTCTCTTTTTTTAAATTTTAAATTATCTTTATTGATAGGATAGAGACAGAGATCAAGAGGGAAAGGGGAGATAGAGAGGGAGGGAGGGAGAGAGAGAGAGAGAGAGAGAGAGATACCTGCAGCCCTGCAGGTGGGGACCAGGGTCTTTAACCTGGGTCCTTGAACAATGCAGTGTGTACACTTAACTAGTTGGGCCACTGCCTGGCTTCCATCTTTCTCTTTAAAAGGACTACAATTTTTATTGTTTTCTTCCAGAATCTCATTTGTTGTTTCCCTATTTCTGATATTACTTTCAAAATCTTTACAACTCCTGTAGCTATTACATCAATTAGTGTTTGGATGTTGTCTTCATTCTTATGTGCTTCTATATTTTGGGGGTTTTTGTCCTGGTTCATTTCTCCAATGTATCTTCTTGGTTTAACCATTGTATTTGGTGTGATATGAAGTCCTTCTCTTAGTACTGCCAATTCACGAATCTCTCTTGTTTGGATTGACATGTCTAAGTAAGGTAGTAAAAGTTCACAGTTTGGGAAATTAACAGTTGCTTCACTGTTATCTCAATCCCTGAGGTGAAGCACAGTGGTTGTTAAACCCTTTTATCTTCTTTATATTCCGTATAGGCTATGGTAGCCTGAGGGCTTTATAACTATAAGTAGATTATTTATATTAATGACTCACTCATGACCAAGAGATCAAACAGGGTGAGGGGTAGATAGCACAGTTGTTATGCAAAGTGACTCCCATTCCCTGAGGATCTAAGTTCCTGGGCCTAATTCTGGCCTCACCCCCAACTGTAGCTGAGTTGATCTGCACTGCACTCTGTGGCCCAGTGTTTCTGAATAAATCCTGATTTCTGAGGAAATTATTCACCCTTTTCCCTAATTTATCAAGATGATGATGTGAAAAGCCTCCTACTACAAAGCCACACCTCCTGGCCACTGGGAGTGTAGATTTGCCCGAGTCACCCAGCCAGCACTCTGCTCCCATGCCAGTAAAGGGCTTCCTTGCTGCTGTTCCAGCCCCTAAGGGCAACAGAAGTAGAGACCCACAGTTGCAAATTGGTGAGGCTTAAGTTCTCCCCTCTTCAGCAGTCTGCATTGATAAAACTCAGACCAGAGGTGCTGTTCCAGCTGGCAGACAGGTGGCTGGTACCTGCCACTCCCAAGTAGGCACTGACCTTTAGCCCCAGGAATCTCTCCTTAAGCCCCTGTCTGTCCATGAGCCATGTGTGTTTGCACTCACCTGTGGCTTGGTGGGTTCCTGGAGTGATCCTAGTCTCATCTTGATGTGTTCTCAGGTGATCCTCTTTCAAGACTAATACAATTTTAACAACTTTCTTTGGTAACTAAGACTCTTCCTGTGGTGGTGCACCCTGATTTTGAGCAGTGCTTTTCATTGTGCTTTACTAGAGATCCAAATGATAAAGTGAATGGAAACTTGTTCCGGGGTCCATGTTATATAATGACCACATTCCCCCACGTCACAACTGATTATGTGATTTAAGTGTGACTTTGAAATTCATCCAGGGCCACTGAATTCATTATATCCTTATAAACTAATTCATATATTCTTGTAAAATGGGCATGATGATGTAAAAACATTTACTTTATTTATTTATTTATTGAGTAGTGATAGAAACTAAGAGGAAGGGGGCTACAGAGTGAGAAAGAAAGAGAAAGACACCAGCAGCCCTGCTTCAGCACGCATGAAGCTTCCCCCACAGGTGGGGACTGGGGACTTGAACCCAGGTCCTTGTGCCCTGTAATGTGTGCGCTTAACCAGGTGCTCCACCACCTGGCCCCCATGTGATAACTTTTCCTGTAAAAACTAGTACATATAGTCAGTATCTGGAGAAAATAGTCTGTCCACTTTTTTGTTCTAATGACAGTAAACTAATACTTACAACTTTTAACTTGAGGCCAGCTTTTCTAAGCCTTTCTAAGCAAGTTACAGGTGTCGTTCATCCCTAGCTAAACTCTTGTTTATAAGTCTGTGAGGAGAGCTGTTTCATTTCACAGGTGATCGAGGCACAAAGAGACATATCTTCTGGCCCACACAGCCTTACCATTGGTACTAACATGACACAGACTCTAGGTCACCTGTCGGATGTTAAGAGTCAGTCTCCCTGACTGAGGAATGCAGGCACTGCTGCTCGAAGTGGCAGCAACTCTTGCACCCTTGGGAGACTTAGTGTTGGTCATTTGTCAGTTTCCAGCCTGAGGAAGGGGTAAGAGCCTGGGCTGGTGACCCAGAGGAACTGGGCTCAGGTAACTGCCATTGACTGAAGAGAATATGACAGTCAGGCCTCTGCCTTGGTCTCCATGGCGGTCAGGGGACAGATGTGGACAGGAGGCAGGACTGGGCTTGCCAGCCGCATCTGCTTAGCGTTCCTTCAGAGCCGTGCGAAGCCATGTGGGGTTCTCAGCACTGCAGGCAGCCGCGGTCTCTGGGGTCTCATTGGAATTGGTGCTTGTTTGCCAGGCAGACCTGAAATAACTGTTATTTATTTGTAGCCCCTGGCACTGTCTGAAACATTCTGCAACACATCCAGGTTAACAACTTCAAGTTGACGTAAACACTCCGGAAATGAAAGTGCTGTTCAGAATCACAAACACTCTGGGTGAGGAAGGGTGGGAGGAAGGCAGGGCCGCACCCTGCACACTTACTTGTTCCAGGAGCTTCGCCCATCTCTCAGGTGACTGGCCCACACTGGGCACTGAGTGTACTGAGCATTCTGTGGGAGGTGGTGACTCTCTCTCTCCTCTCTCCCCCCCACCCCTCTCTCTCTTTCTCTCTCATCATACTACTGCTCAGCTCTTGCTTATGGTGGTGCTGGGGATTTAACTGGGGCCTTGGAGCCTCAGGCATCAAAATCTTTTGCATCACCATTATGCAGCCTCTGGGTTTAGACTCAAGACCTGGTTATCAAAACTTGGGAGAACTTAGAAAAAAAAAAAGACCAAAACACCTGCTGACTAAGGTTTCTTTAGAAAGTGTGTGGGGGGCATTGTAGACATAAAGGTTCATGTTTAGTTTGGGGGAGATACAGGTTGAAACTAGCAAATTTTCAATGGACAGGAATGTATTCTTGCTTCTCCATTTTGTGTCCTTGACTATGATGTCAGATGTCATTTTTTAAAAAAATTTTTAAAAAAATATTTTATTTTTATTTATTTATTCCCTTTTGTTGCCCTTGTTGTTTTATTGTTGTAGTTGTTATTGTCATCATTGTTGGATAGGACAGAGAGAAATGGAGAGAGGAGGGGAAGACAGAGAGAGGGAGAGAAAGACAGACACCTGCAGACCTGCTTCACCGCCTGTGAAGCGACTCCCCTGCAGGTGGGGAGCCGGGGTTCGAACCGGGATCCTTATGCCGGTCCTTGTGCTTTGCGCCACCTGCGCTTAACCCGCTGTGCTACAGCCCGACACCCGTCAGATGTCATTTATCCAGACAAGAAGATATGATTACCTCTGCTACTCACGCTTGGGAGAATGTGATGTATTCAGAAGCAGTAAAAAGTGACTGTGTTGGGGGTCAGGCGGTGGCGCAGTGGGTTAAGCGCATGTGGCGCAAAGCGCAGGGACTGGCGTAAGGATCCCAGTTCGAGCCCCCAGCTCCCCACCTGCAGGGGAGTCACTTCACGGTCGGTGAAGCAGGTCTGCAGGTGTCTGTCTTTCTCTCCCTCTCTCTGTATTCCCCTCCTCTCTCCATTTCTCTCTGTCCTATCCAACAATGTACAATATCAACAATGGCAATAATAATAACCACAACAAGGCTACAACAACAAGGGCAACAAAAAGGGGGAAAATGGCCTCTAGGAGTGGTGGATTCTTGGTGCAGGCACCGAGCCCAGCAATAACCCTGGAGGGAAAAAAAAAAAGTGACTGTGTCACTGGTTGGTTTGCCCAAAGGAAAAATGAGTGGTGGTGGTGGTGGTGATGATGTTGATGGTGGTGGTGGTGATGATGTTGATGGTGGTGGTGGTGATGATGGTGGTGGTGGTGGTGAGCCAGAAATGAGAACAGGACAGTGCATATCTGGAACGCTTCAGGTCTGCTACCCTTTGGAGAAGGGAGAAGCCCGGAGGCATCTGCTCATTCTGGCTGAGGGAATGAACCTTGGTGCCTTCCTAAGCATGCCTGTCCAAGATGCTCACTGACTAGGAAACCATGCATGTTGACAAGTAAGTGTCTAAAACAGGAGATAGCAGCTAACAGAAGGGACTGACTGGAATAAACAGGAAAGTCCATGCGTTCCAGACTCAGGACAGTTGTTTCTGTCGCCTTTCTCATTTCCTCCAGAGAAAACCACAAGATTGAAAAAGAAAAAAACATGGTGGCAGCACTCCTTGAACTGGGAGCTTGTCCGGTGCTTGTATGAGGGTGGTCGCGTGCCGTGTGTCTCCCCAGGCTTCACAGTGACAGGGGCTATGGGCTGAAGCCGGGTGCTACGGATGTGAAGCAAAGAATGTGCCAGCTCCCATGAGTGAAAATGCTCGAATGTGAATGAAGCCTTGGTGGCAAGTAGAGCCGAAAGTTACTTACTAGAATCACATCTGGGGTTTAGACTCATAGCCTGCTATAGATTTTTCATCCTCTCCTAGGAGGATGTAAACCTTTCACTCTCCTGGCCTTCCTTTCTTAGAACTTCCAGTCTTCTGCCTACGTTTCCCTCCAGAGCCCGCCTGCCTATTGATAAGCGGTAGGATGCAATGTTGGGAGGCGCTGAGATTGTGGTAGAAAATTCCATAGTGGGGGCTGGATGGCAGCGCACCTGGCTGAGGCACATGTTACAATGTACAAGGACCAGGGTTCAAGCCCCTGGCCCCCACCTGTAGGGGGAAAGCTTTGTCAGTGGTGAAGCAGGGCTGCAGGTGTCTCTCTGTCTCTCTCCATCTCTACTTCTCCATTCCTCTGGGATTTCTGGATGTCTCTATCCAATAAATAATAAAAGTATAATGCTCATCAATGATATATAGTCAAAGGGACAGAATTTGAAGTGTTTGCTGTAGAATCTCCATGTTGTGCGGTCTATGCAAGGAACACAGCTCAAGACCAAAGTCTAATTATGAGGGTCTTTATTACCCGACTGGGCCTGGCCAGGGACTGTCTCTCCAGTGATGGAGGAGGGCAGCGGCAGCCCTTGCTACACAGCTGGTTGGTTATAAAGGCAAAGGTCACAACTTCCACAGGCAAGCAGGAAGCTAACACAGGCAGTTAATTTTAGAACTCTGATTAATGCTGCAACTCCCCCGTTTGACCCTCTGCACCTTCTTTTCAGAGAAATCTGCACTGACGACTCCCTCTTTCTTCAGAGCACAGGAACTCTAGTGGGGCATGAACTCTCTTTCTCTTGGAACTGATTGATACTGGCAGGGTCACTGGGTGGCCAAGATGGCGCTCCTCAGGCCAAGCCTTTACATCCACATTTCTCTTTTAGTGACTTTTGGTAGCTTATGTACAAAGTTTTGTCCCCACATTGATACCTACTAGGAGTTACTGTGAGGCTAAAAGAAGAGACATGTGAGGAAGGGTTTTGCTCAGTCCATGCCTGAGGAGACACGGCCTGGCTATTCCTCTGCAGACATGTTTGTGCATATTATCTGCTGAGCGGTGTCCTGTGCTGGACATGAGAAAGTCTGGCCTGTTGGGAGATAGAGTCCCAAGGTCAAAATAGACACCGACTGTCCCCTCAGGATGCAGCTCACCCCAGATCTTTCTGAATTCTTCTTCTAGCGTTTGCCCTTCTTCCGTAGCCAGTCAACAGCATCAGGTTGAGCCCGATGTCAAGTTTCGAGACCTCCTTTGAATCTGGAGAGGTGGCAGTCGTTGACTATGTGGGTCATAGTCTGTCTGGAGCCGCAGGGGCAGTTCGGGTCGTCTCTGGCTCCCCAGCGATGGAACATAGCGGCGCACCAGCCATGGCCTGTTCGATAGCGATGGAGGAGGGCCCGATCATAATGTGCTAGGTCAAAGCCGGGTTGACGCTCGCAGGGGTCTGTGATGAGGTGTTTGTTCTTGACCTCAGCTGATTTCCAACTCTGTTTCCAAGAGTCTGGAACAGAGAAGTTCAGTGTAGGCGTAGGGGACCAGATTGGGTGATGAGACGTCAAGCATTGAACAGGGTGGGCGAAGATATCCGCGTATATTGGCAGGTCCGGTCTTTCTGAATGATGACACAGAAATAAGACCCTCCAGCGTTCCTCCTTCTCCCTCTGGCTTAGCTCACGCAACACGATACTCTCTGGCCCGTCCAGGCTGCAGCAAAGGGAAACAGGCCTCCCCACTCTCCTATGCCGATGCCTCTGTGTTCCTTACAGAAGTGGAATGCTCAGCGGCACAATGTGTAATAGCCAAGACCTGGAAGCAAGCGGGTGTCCAACAGCAGCCGAGTGGCTGAGCAAGTTAGTCCCCTGAGAGCAAGCTGCCCCGCTGATGCTGATGGTGAGGGCTGAAAGCTGATGGCAGGAAGAGGGCGGCAGCTGGGTTCAGGCTGTCGGGGTTTGCTGGAAGGGGTTTCTCAAACGGACGTGACAGCCGAGAATTAAGTTTGGATTAAACACAGAGACACGGCTGAAAGGGTCCGTGCATGCTCACTGGAAGTAGCCAGTGTTGTTGGGACACTGGACAGTTAAGGAGATTGTGGCATACATGCACCGTGGGACACTCCACGACTTTTCCTTTTCCTTCATTGAGGGATTGATGTTTATAGTCGACAGTGAATACAGTAGTTTGTACAGGCAGAACATTTCCCAGTTTTCCATATGACAATACAACCCCCACTAGGTCCTCTGTCATCCTTCTTGGTCCTGTACTCTCCCCCACACCCACCCCAGAGTCTTTTACTTGGGTGCAATGTGCCAACTCCAGTTCAGGTTCTACTTGTGTTTTCTCTTCTGATCTTGTTTTTCAACTTCTGCCTGAGAGTAAGATCATCCCGTATTCATCCTTCTGTTTCTGACTTATGTCACTTAACGTGATTTCTTCGAGCTCCATCTAAGATGGGCTGTAAATGGTGAAGTCACTATTTTAAATATCTGAGTAGTATTCCATTGTGTATCTAGACCACAACTTGCTCAGCCACTCATCTGCTATTGGACACCGGCTTGCTTTCAGGTCTTGGCTATCACACATTGTGCCGCTGAGCACTCCACTTCTGTAAGGAACACATCAGCATAGGAGAGTGGGGAGGCCTGTTGCCGTCTGCTGCAGCCTGGGCAGGCCAGAGGGTGTCGTGTTGCGTGAGCTAAGCCAGAGGGAGCAGGAGGAACACTGGACGGTCTTGTTTCTGTGTCATCATAGAGAAAGATGCATAGACAGCACCTGTGCTCATCCCAAAGGGCTTGGTTATTTAGATTTATTTTATTTATTTATAAGAAAGATGGGAGAAGAGAATGGAAGAAACAGGTTATCACTCTGGTACATGTGCTGCCAGGCATTGAACTTGAGACCTCACGCTTGAGAGTTCAATGCTTTATCCACTGCGCCACCTCCCAGACCAACAAAGGGAGTTTCACAATCACGGGGCTCTGAGGATTCTGAACCCAACTTGGGAACATCTAATCCCTACTGTTGTTTTTGCCGGGCTGGCTTCACGGACGGGAGACAGAGATGACCAGAAACTCATGGCTGAGCTGAAAACGCAGTTTAGTCTTTATTCCCAAGCGGGCAAGCAGTCCAACAACCTAATTACAACACGATCCTGTCCTGCCTTTTTCTTCTCCAGTGGCAGAGTCAGGAACAAAGGAAGTGCCTAGGGTAGGGGGTGGGAAGAAGGAGGAAGCACAAAAAGGCAAAGACTAAACCACAATCTCCCAGAGGCAGGGGGAGTGAGACCAAACCAGTGTAACAGAATGACCATGTAAATAGACCACAGCGTCAAGCAATGTAACAGAGGGGATCCCAGACGCAGAGCTAGAAGCAGACCAACACCCTACCCTTCTCTGAGGCAGGAGCAGATGTGCACGTCCATCTGTTTTTCTAGAACTTCACAAACTCCACTTCCCCGGAATCTACTGTGACTGGTGGCAGTTTTGGTAGCTGGTCTCGATGGATGGTTGTGATGTCATCGCCTTATGAGCACCATAGGACGTGCAGTTTGTATACAGGAAGCCCAGACTGTTTTGAAGAAATGTTCCAGTATCACCCACAGTATGCGGCTGACTTGAGGCAGAGACGGGGGCCTTGCCCCTGACTAAAGCTTGCCAGCAGCTTGCCCAGTGTGCTGACTGGGGAGCAACACAGCACGGGGGCATGGAGTGCACGCCATCTGCAGACATTCCAGGTAGGTCTGTCTCAGCCCCTTGCACTGGCCAGCTGTGCAATGCCCCTTCCTCAGTCTTGGTGATAAGAGCTCCACGGAGGCTCCCTGACTACCTCAGTCCTTGAAATGTGGGGCTTCTTCCTACATGGATTTAAACTGACCTGAGACCTGTATGATACAAATTACTTTCAGCCGCACTCCTCACTTAGTTACTTGGCTCTAATTTATTTAGGAGGGATAACCTAACAGTTTTATGGGAGCGGTAACCTGCAGTACATTACATCTTGATTTAAAGATACGTACTACCTTTTTTTTTTTGCCTCCAGGGTTATTGCTGGGGCTCAGTGCCTGCACCATGAAGCCACTGCTCCTGGAGGCCATTTTTTAGCCCTTTTGTTGCCCTTGTTGTAGCCTTGTTGTGGTTATTATTGTTATTGTTGATGTTATTCATTGTTGGATAGGACAGAGAGAAATGGAGAAATGAGGGGAAAACAGAGAGGGGGAGAGAAAGACAGACACCTGCAGACCTGTGTCACCGCCTGTGAAGTGACTCCCCTGCAGGTGGGGAGCCGGGGGCTCAAAAAGCGATCCTTATACCGGTCCCTGCACTTTGCGTCATGTGTGCTTGACCTGCTGTGCTACCGCCTGACCTCCATATACTATTTTTAGACATAGTAAGTTAAAAAAGGAAATTTAAGGTCTAAAAATGTGTATCCCTCTACACATTTAATTTAGTGCATATATCTTCTGTCTATAGATCTTGCTTTGCTTCTCTTTAAAGAGTTTTTGGTATTATCTTTATTTATTTATTGAATAGAGACAGGCAGATATCAAGAGAGAAGGGGGAGGCAGGGAGAGATAGACATCTGTATCAATGCTTCACCATTTGCAAAGCTTTCCTCCTGTAGGTGGGGGCTGGGGGTTCCAACCTGGGTCCTTGCACATTGTAACATGTGCAGTCACCCAGGGGCACCACCACCCAGCCCCACTTTATTTCTTAAAATAAGGAATTTACTTAATTTATATTTATTGTCCTTATAATGCTGTGTATATGACTCTTTGAGGGTGAGTAAGAGCTTTATTAAGATATAATTTACAGATCATAAATTTACACATTGCCCACTTAAATAGTTTAGTTTACTGATTTCCAGTACATTTACAGCATTACACAAGCATCATTAGAACCTCTTCATTCCTCCCCAAGGAAGCACTACTTCTTTTTAAAATTAAAAATTTTATTTACTTATTATTGGATAGAAACAGAGAGAAATTGAGGGTGGAGGATATATATATATATGGAGGGGGGGAGTCGGGTGGTAGTGCAGTGGGTTAAGCGCATGTGGCGCAAAGTGAAGGGACCGGTATAAGGATCCTGGTTCAAGCCCCCGACTCCCCACCTGCAGGGGAGTCACTTCACAAGCGGTGAAGCAGGTCTGCAGGTGTCTGTCTTTCTCTCCCCCTCTCTGTCTTCCCCTCCTCTCTCCATTTCTTTCTGTCCTATCTAACAATGACAACATCAATAACAACAATCACCACAACAATTAAAAAAAAGGGCAACAAAAAAGGGAATAAATAAATAAATATTAAAAAAAAACCAAGAATGGTGAAATACTGAATGCACCAAGTCCCAGTGAAACCCTGATGACAAGGAAAAAAAAATCTTAATTAAGAATCAAGTCACCTAATAGCCCTAAGATGGGGTGGGGTTCCCACTGTGATGGTGCCTGCTGGGCTGTCTGCTTAGCCTGCTGGCCTGAGCTCCTTCCCAGACCCTGTGGCAGCCTTTCTCCAGATACAGATTTTACTCCCCATTTAAAGCAACTGTGCCAAGCAGAGGAAAATTAATTGATGCTTCAAAATCCTATAAAAATGCTAAATCCCTGCAAATGAAATTTACATCTTAAACAATCAATTTTCAGGAGGGAATCTATAAGCTCCTGAAGAAACAGCCTGGCAAATTCATCTGGTGTTCTATATAAACACAATTTCAAACTACCACCCATTTTTTCATGCTATGCCATCTGCAGACTGGCTTTTGGAATGGAATTTTAATCTCTAATTGCAAGTGAGGGGATTAAAAAGGTTACATTCAAATTGTGCAGAGAGACCAACTAACAACTCACAAAGAAAGAAGGCAGTCCCTTTCTGCCACTGCTTCTGGCATAGCTCTTCTCTGGAAAGCATTAGTGGGCAGCAGGCCTCCAGCCAGGAGTGGGGAAAAGAGCCGTTGTCCCTCTGGACCAAGTAGACAGCCCAGCAGCTCTGGACTGCAGTCACACAAGAAGGGGGAACCGGGCTCTGGTGGGTTCTCAGTGTTTCTACTTGTCATGGAAGAAAGCTAAGAGAAGAGGACACGCCCTCTGTCCAGGTGGGGAAGCCTCCCAACACACTCAGCCACAGGGGGCTGAAGAGCAGTCACAGCTGCAGACAGTGAACTTGGCGCGCACACAACACTGCCGGGTTCCACTAACAGAACGTGATGCTCTTTTTATCTCTTTATTGGGGGCTTAATGGTTGATACTTGACACTAAAATACAATAGTTTGTATGTGCATAACATTGACCAGTTTTCCAGATAACATTCAAACCCCACTAGGGAATGGGACGTTCCTGCTCTGTGATTCCACTAACAGAGAATGGCACATTCCTGCTCCAGGATTCCACTAACAGAGAATGGGACATTCCTGCCCTGGGATCCCACTAACAGAGAATGGGACATTCTTGCTCTGTGATTCCACTAACAGAGAATGGGACATTCTTGCTCTGTGATTCCACTAACAGAGAATGGGACATTCCTGCTCTGTGATTCCATTAACAGAGAATGGGACATTTGTCGTATGCTTTACATTGGTTTGTCCTAGCCCTCTCCCCCCCCCCCCAAGAGAATTGGATCAGGCCTGCTAATTTCGTGGGCCCGCTTGGCCCCGCCCCAAGGGACCCTGGGAGAGGGTTCCGGAGTCCGAGAGTTCCTGAGTTCCCCAGTGAGAGAGTTCCTGAGTTCCTGAGTTGGAGAGTTCCAGGGTTACAGAGTAAGAGAGAGAGAGTTCCACAGTGGAAGAGTTTCAGAGGGTTCCCCAGTACAAGAGTTCCAGAGTTGCAGAGTTGGAGAGTTCTTGAGTTCCTGAGTTGGAGGGTTTCTGAGTTCCAGAGTAAAAGAGAGAGTGCTTGCGCCGCCGCAAAAAGACAGCAGAGTTCTGTTTGGTGATTAGTTTGTCTTAGTTTATGAATCGTTGTTCCTGAATAAAGAAATACAGCTTCCCTGCCCAGCTGTTGTCTCCGCGTCTCTGTTACCCGCCCGTGAAGCTAGACCCACCCGGCCAGAGCCTACAAATTTTAACAACAAATGGCGCCCACGTGGACCTGACCTGCGCATCTCTCAGATAAGTAAAGACAATTTGGCTACCTATGCACGATGGCCTTCTCTTCTGCTTGTGAAGAGATCTCCAAAGGCCTCTGCTCTTTCTTCATGAGACTGTTTTGCTGTTTCTGGAACATTTATCTCTGGACCACTCTGTGGTTTCCACTCGCTCGGGCGAACTCAGAACAGCCAGCGGGAAGAGCCAGCGGGCGGGAGGCAAGGCGCGGAGCTGCTGTTTCCACCTGGTCAAACAGCCAGCCAGCCGGCTGCGCCCAGACAACCCCGCGCACTGCGCCCGCAGCCCCGCAGCCCCGCAGCCCGCAGGAGGCCTACGCCACCATGCAAGAGCCCGATGCCAGCATGCTAGAGCCCGATGCCAACATGCTGGAGCCCGATGCCAACATGCTGGAGCCTGAGGCCAACATGCTGGAGCCCGATGCCAACATGCTGGAGCCTGAGGCCAACATGCTGGAGCCCGAGGCCAACATGCAAGAGCCTGAGGCCAGCCCACAGGAGCTGGCTCTCCACCGCGTGGCGCAGGGCACTGGACGCGTGATCCCTCCACGCTGCTCGGCCACTGCGAACAGGGCAGCAGACATGGCAGGGCCATGGGGCAGGGCCGCGGCGTTCTATCATGGCCGCCACCCCTGGGCACCTAGGCTCACGCCTTCTACAAAGATGGCCTGCCTGCCCTTTTTCTATGAATTCTGGAACCATCCCGGGCCTCCCGGACCCCCGGGCTCCCTGCCAATACTGGGCACACGAGATCTCCAGCCGCCGGTCCGGTCTGAAGGCAGACAAGCTGGAGTATGCAGAGATTCGTGCAGAGATCGCAACCTGCAATTCCTAGAAGTGGAGCTACACGGGAAGCCACCTCCGGATGGTGAAACCCCCCCCCCCCCAACAACTAAGACAGTACAGATTTAAATTCGTGTTTAAAATGACATGTCTTCGTAACAAAGGTTTCTCTCCTTGTGTATTAATGACCATGTTTATGTGTATGTTGAAAGTTTGATAAACAGTAGCTTTAAGGCTAAATTCTTACTAGTCAAAGTTAAATGAAAAAGGTTTTCAATATAATTCTCATAAAGATAAAATTAACTTACATTTAAAGTCTAAGGTAAAAATTAGTTAACAATCAATATATTTTAACTAAGTTGGTCTAAACAAAAGGTTAAATAGACTTGTTGATATGTAAAAGACTACCTTCTCTATTAGAAATGGTAGATCGCACAATGGCTATGCTAATTATTCTCATGCCTGAGGTTTCCTCTCCGGCCCACACCTAGGGTGTGTCTCCATCTTGAATGGGTGTAACAAAAGGTTAAAAGACGTTGTTGATATGTAAAAGTCTCAAATTCCTTCTCTATTAGAAACGTTGGATCCTGCAGTAGATAAGCTAATAACAAGTTTTGTTTCATAGTAAGTAAGTTGCAGCCAGCTGCCTGTGGGACCCTAGGCCGTTCCCCGCCCCCATGCAATTGCCCCCCAGAGGCAAGAAATGCTTTTTTTTTTCAGATATGGCCCCCTCAGGCCTTCCCTTGGCAACATGCTGGTTTTTGTTATATATGTTTCTGTTCACCCCACACCCTTGATACTATAGTCATTTAGTTAAAAAGAAAAGGGGGAATTGTCGTATGCTTTACATTGGTTTGTCCTAGCCCTCTCCCCCCCCCCCCCAAGAGAATTGGATCAGGCCTGCTAATTTCGTGGGCCCGCTTGGCCCCGCCCCAGAGAAAACTAAGGGAGAGGGTTCCTGAGTTCGAGAGTGCCAGAGTTAGCCAGAGTTCCTGAGTTCCTGAGTTAGACAGAGTTCCTGAGTTCCGGAGTTCGAGAGTGCGAGGGTGCGAGAGTTTCTGAGTTCGAGAGTAAGGGAGAGGGTTCCTGAGTTCATGAGTTGGAGAGTGTCTGAGTTCGAGAGTAAGGGAGAGGGTTCCTGAGTTTGAGAGGGTTCCTGAGTTCGAGGGTGACAGAGTAAGAGAGGTCCAGAGTTTCAGAGTACGAGAGTTCCTGAGTTCCAGAGTTCGAGAGTGCGAGAGTGCGAGAGTTTCTGAGTTCGAGAGTAAGGGAGAGGGTTCCTGAGTTCGAGAGAAAAAGAAAGAGTGCTTGCGCCGCCGCAAAGAGACAGCAGAGTTCTGTTTGGTGATTAGTTTGTCTTAGTTTGTGAATCGTTGTTCCTGAATAAAGAAATACAGCTTCCCTGCCCAGCCGTGTGTCTGGTCGTCTCTGTTACCCGCCCGTGAAGCTAGCCCGGCCAGCTGGAGCCGTCCGAATTTTAACAACAGACATTCCTACTCTCTGATTCCTTCCACTATCAGAGAATGGGACATTCCTGCCCTGTGATCCCACTAACAGAGAATGGGACATTCCTGCTCTGGGATCCCACTAACAGAGAATGGGACATTCCTGCTCTGTGATTCCACTAACAGAGAATGGGACATTCCTGCTCCAGGATCCCACTAACAGAGAATGGGACATTCCTGCTCTGTGATTCTACTAACAGAGAATGGGACATTCCTGCTCCAGGATCCCACTAACAGAGAATGGGACATTTCTGCTCCAGGATTCCACTAACAGAGAATGGGACATTCCTGCTCCAGGATCCCACTAACAGAGAATGGGACATTCCTGCTCTGTGATTCCATTAACAGAGAATGGAACATTCCTGCTCTGTGATCCCACTAACAGAGAATGGGACATTCCTGCTCCAGGATTCCACTAACAGAGAATGGGACATTCCTGCCCTGGGATCTCACTAACAGAGAATGGGACATTCCTGCTCCAGGATTCCACTAACAGAGAATGGGACATTCCTGCTCTGGGATCCCACTAACAGAGAATGGGACATTCCTGCTCTGTGATTCTACTAACAGAGAATTGGACATTCCTGCTC
The DNA here is from genome assembly GCF_950295315.1 of Erinaceus europaeus. NCBI lineage: Eukaryota > Metazoa > Chordata > Mammalia > Eulipotyphla > Erinaceidae > Erinaceus > Erinaceus europaeus. The sequence goes on from NC_080170.1 coordinate 1,325,777, forward strand.
TGTGATCCCACTAACAGAGAATGCGACATTCCTGCTCCAGGATTCCACTAACAGAGAATGGGACATTCCTGCCCTGTGATCCCACTAACAGAGAATGGGACATTCCTGCTCCAGGATTCCACTAACAGAGAATGGGACATTCCTGCTCTGTGATTCCACTAACAGAGAATGGGACATTCCTGCTCCAGGATTCCACTAACAGAGAATGGGACATTCCTGCTCCAGGATTCCACTAACAGAGAATGGGACATTCCTGCTCTGTGATTCCACTAACAGAGAATGGGACATTCCTGCTCCAGGATTCCACTAACAGAGAATGGGACATTCCTGCCCTGGGATCCCACTAACAGAGAATGGGACATTCCTGCTCTGTGATTCCACTAACAGAGAATGGGACATTCTTGCTCTGTGATTCCACTAACAGAGAATGGGACATTCTTCCTCTGTGATTCCACTAAAAGAGAATGGGACATTCCTGCTCTGTGATTCCATTAACAGAGAATGGGACATTCCTGCTCTCTGATTCCTTCCACTATCAGAGAATGGCACATTCCTGCCCTGTGATCCCACTAACAGAGAATGGGACATTCCTGCTCTGGGATCCCACTAACAGAGAATGGGACATTCCTGCTCCAGGATTCCACTAACAGAGAATGGGACATTCCTGATCCAGGATTCCACTAACAGAGAATGGGATATTCCTGCTCTGGGATCCCACTAACAGAGAATGGGACATTCCTGCTCCAGGATTCCACTAACAGAGAATGGGATATTCCTGATCCGGGATTCCACTAACAGAAAATGGGATATTCCTGCTCTGGGATCCCACTAACAGAGAATGGGACATTCCTGCCCTGGGATCCCACTAACAGAGAATGGGACATTCCTGCTCTGTGATCCCACTAACAGAGAATGGGACATTCCTGCTTCAGGATCCCACTAACAGAGAATGGGACATTCTTGCTCTCTGATTCCTTCCACTATCAGAGAATGGGACATTCCTGCCCTGTGATCCCACTAACAGAGAATGGGACATTCCTGCTCCAGGATTCCACTAACAGAGAATGGGACATTCATGCTCTGTGATTCCACTAACAGAGAATGGGACATTCCTGCTCCAGGATTCCACTAACAGAGAATGGGACATTCTTGCTCTGTGATTCCACTAACAGAGAATGGGACATTCTTGCTCTGTGATTCCACTAACAGAGAATGGGACATTCCTGCTCTGTGATTCCATTAACAGAGAATGGGACATTCCTGCTCTCTGATTCCTTCCACTATCAGAGAATGGGACATTCCTGCTCTGTGATTCCATTAACAGAGAATGGGACATTCCTGCTCTCTGATTCCTTCCACTATCAGAGAATGGGACACTCCTGCCCTGTGATCCCACTAACAGAGAATGGGACATTCCTGCTCTGGGATTCCACTAACAGAGAATGGGACATTCCTGCTCCAGGATTCCACTAACAGAGAATGGGACATTCCTGCTCCAGGATCCCACTAACAGAGAATGGGACATTCCTGCTCTGTGATTCTACTAACAGAGAATGGGACATTCCTGCTCCAGGATTCCACTAACAGAGAATGGGACATTCCTGCTCCAGGATTCCACTAACAGAGAATGGGACATTCCTGCTCCAGGATCCCACTATCAGAGAATGGGACATTCCTGCTCTGTGATTCCATTAACAGAGAATGGGACATTCCTGCTCCAGGATTCCACTAACAGAGAATGGGATATTCCTGCTCTGGGATCCCACTAACAGAGAATGGGCCATTCCTGCCCTGGGATCCCACTAACAGAGAATGGGACATTCCTGCTCTGTGATCCCACTAACAGAGAATGGGACATTCCTGCTTCAGGATCCCACTAACAGAGAATGGGACATTCTTGCTCTCTGATTCCTTCCACTATCAGAGAATGGGACATTCTTGTCCTGTGATCCCACTAACAGAGAATGGAACATTCCTGCTCCAGGATTCCACTAACAGAGAATGGGACATTCCTGCTCTGTGATTCCACTAACAGAGAATGGGACATTCCTGCTCTAGGATTCCACTAACAGAGAATGGGACATTCCTGCTCCAGGATCCCACTAACAGAGAATGGGACATTCCTGCTCTGTGATTCCATTAACAGAGAATGGGACATTCCTGCTCCAGGATCCCACTAACAGAGAATGGGACATTCCTGCCCTGGGATCCCACTAACAGAGAATGGGACATTCCTGCTCCAGGATTCCACTAACAGAGAATGGGACATTCCTGCTCCAGGATCCCACTAACAGAGAATGGGACATTCCTGCTCTGTGATTCTACTAACAGAGAATGGGACATTCCTGCTCCAGGATCCCACTAACAGAGAATGGGACATTCCTGCTCCAGGATTCCACTAACAGAGAATGGGACATTCCTGCTCCAGGATCCCACTATCAGAGAATGGGACATTCCTGCTCTGTGATTCCATTAACAGAGAATGGGACATTCCTGCTCCAGGATTCCACTAACAGAGAATGGGATATTCCTGCTCTGGGATCCCACTAACAGAGAATGGGACATTCCTGCCCTGGGATCCCACTAACAGAGAATGGGACATTCCTGCTTCAGGATCCCACTAACAGAGAATGGGACATTCTTGCTCTCTGATTCCTTCCACTATCAGAGAATGGGACATTCCTGCCCTGTGATCCCACTAACAGAGAATGGAACATTCCTGCTCCAGGATTCCACTAACAGAGAATGGGACATTCCTGCTCTGTGATTCCACTAACAGAGAATGGGACATTCCTGCTCTAGGATTCCACTAACAGAGAATGGGACATTCCTGCCCTGGGATCCCACTAACAGAGAATGCGACATTCCTGCTCCAGGATTCCACTAACAGAGAATGGGATATTCCTGATCCGGGATTCCACTAACAGAGAATGGGACATTCCTGCTCTGTGATTCCATTAACAGAGAATGGGACATTCCTGCTCCAGGATTCCACTAACAGAGAATGGGACATTCCTGCCCTGGGATCCCACTAACAGAGAATGCGACATTCCTGCTCCAGGATTCCACTAACAGAGAATGGGATATTCCTGATCCGGCATTCCACTAACAGAGAATGGGACATTCCTGCTCTGTGATCCCACTAACAGAGAATGGGACATTCCTGCTTCAGGATCCCACTAACAGAGAATGGGACATTCTTGCTCTCTGATTCCTTCCACTATCAGAGAATGGGACATTCTTGTCCTGTGATCCCACTAACAGAGAAGGGAACATTCCTGCTCCAGGATTCCACTAACAGAGAATGGGACATTCCTGCTCTGTGATCCCACTAACAGAGAATGGGACATTCCTGCTTCAGGATCCCACTAACAGAGAATGGGACATTCTTGCTCTCTGATTCCTTCCACTATCAGAGAATGGGACATTCCTGCCCTGTGATCCCACTAACAGAGAATGGGACATTCCTGCTCCAGGATTCCACTAACAGAGAATGGGACATTCCTGCTCCAGGATCCCACTAACAGAGAATGGGACATTCCTGCTCTGTGATTCCACTAACAGAGAATGGGACATTCCTGCTCCAGGATTCCACTAACAGAGAATGGGACATTCCTGCTCCAGGATCCCACTAACAGAGAATGGGACATTCCTGCTCTGGGATCCCACTAACAGAGAATGGGACATTCCTGCTCTGGGATCCCACTAACAGAGAATGGGACATTCCTGCTCTGTGATCCCACTAACAGAGAATGGGGCATTCCTGCTCTGTGATCCCACTAACAGAGAATGGGACATTCCTGCTCCAGGATCCCACTAACAGAGAATGGGACATTCCTGCTCTTCAGTGGCCTGGTCCAGCCTGTAGCCAGGAAGTGCATCTGTGCAGAGGCAGGACAGATTTATTTATTGATCTGGGTGATCAATAAATATTTTTAAAAGTTGAGTAGAAATGCATGAAGATACTTGTGCCAACATGCAGCTTTCACATCTTCCTATGTAGAGATTCACTTCTCTCTCCCGCCCTTCCCTGCCTCTGCCCTTGGCCACTGCCTTTGTGTCCCCTGTCCAGCTGGGCCTCTGGCTTCTGTGCTCCTCACCTCTGAGCTTGTGGTGGCTCTCACACGGACTGCTCTCCAGACAACTGAACTCACTGCAAACCTTTCTCTGGAAACTGAGAAGCTGGCATGTGTTGACGTCCACTGGCAGAGCCGTCTGTAGAGCAGGACGTTTGTTTTCAGTGCTGGGCACATTGCTCACTTGCCAGCTCTGAGTCCCTCTGGGTAGTTGTGGGCAGGACAGCCATGGTGATGGAGTAAGAAGGCAGAGAAAAAGACAGAACCTTCAAAAATTAGTCTCTTTTAAGTTTTCCAAGTTGGCCCTTCTCACGATCCCTCACTGCTAGACTTGTAGTTGAGTCCTGAAATTGAAAGTGTTCTCCTGGAGCAAAGGCCAGGCCTCTTTTACTTTCGTAAAGCAGTGTTGTCCAAGGTGGGGTAGCTGCTGCCCCTTCCTTGTTTAGTTTGGCTGGAATAAACCACACAGTTCAAGGCCAGGTTTATCATTACATCCCGTCTGCGTTCCTGGGGCTCCTTTGAATAATACTAGATTTGGGGAAGACAAGCTTGGAGGGAGGAGAAACACACAACGTTAGATTGTAGCTGAGAAGACACATAGGTCTCTTCTCTCTGTTGCTCGGAAACATCCCAGGGGACTGTCCCCTTTCTTCTGCTGTGCAGAACCTTCTACTGCAGAGGAGAGATGTTACTGCACTACGGTTCCCTCCTGCATAGTGCTGACAAGCGGCCCTTCCCGACCCAGAAATATGGACTTTTTGTTGTTGCTGTTGTTTTATCCTTTGACCCTTGTTTGAAGCTATATTTTTTGCCTCTTATTGATAATTTGAAGAAAAATGTGTTCTTATCTGTGCTGTCCCAGGAACACTCAAGGTTGTCAGACTATGGAAGTTCAAGTCATGGAAAATATAAAATTTGCATGTCCATTAAATTTAGCAGAGCGGGAGAAAAAGCAGTGTATTAGCCTCCACAAGGAAAGTACCCAAAAGACCTGCCCCCAAGAAACAACTGAAACGTTCTCTGCTTGTGAAAGCACTTCCGTGCTGAGCCCACCAGCCTGGGGCTGCTGTATGGCTGTGCCGGTAGCCATGCAACTGCGCCAGAGTCTCTGCTCTCCAGGAAGATGAGGCCCAGACCTTGCAGCCACAGACAGTCCAGGAGGCTGTCCAGTTCCGGCCATACTGTCTCTTCAGAATCCAAGAATGCTCACTTCAGTTTTAATAAGGTTACTTATCCTGGTATACTCAGATCACCATCATTTTAAGGTATAATTAACACACAAATGTGTCACGATAGTTCACATCCCTCTGTTTGCTTCCAGCCCCTGTGTGCATGTTACACTCCAGCACAGCTCAGCCCAGAGCAGGTGCACTGGGAGTGTTCAGCTGCCACACGCTCCTGCCATGGCCACAGCCACCCAGGAACCTCTTCTCGAGTCTGGGCTCACCTTTCCGTGGCTCTCACCACCTCACTGTGCTTTTGTGGTGGTAGCTGTCATCAGGGCAGATGTGTTGACATAAACAAATGAGCAAAGAAGAAACAAACAGTGCAGTAATCTTTCTTTAGACCACGTGTAGTCTGACAACACACATTCTACCAGAACTGCGTATAGGGTTGAGACATAAGGTGACATGGCCGTATTTCAGCATCTGTGCATAAATTCAGATATGGCCAAGGAAAAGACTGGTCTATTAAACATGACAGAAAGGAGAAAAGGAAAATAGAAGACTATTTCTTGGCAGTCAGATTGACAAGTTCAATCACAACTACAAAATAAAATGACTTTCCCAGTAAGAACTCTTAGCTGTCTCTGATACCTGTCTCAGATCTCTGCTGGAAGAAGTGGTCTGTGCTCAGGTTGGGTCATAAGGACGTGAGTAAATGTAAAAATGCTGGCACCACATAGTGGGTGCATTGTCGGGAAAACAAGTGGTCTTACACGACCAGAGTGGAACAAAGAAAGGATAGTGAAGGCCACAGGTGACAGCTTGATGGATAGAGACAGACAGACGGCCAAAGAGCAAGCTCACTTAAAATCCTTCCTTTGAACATGCCTTCACTGTAGACTCACATAGACTATGCTAGATCCCTTTTCCCTTCTAATTATTTACTTTCCTTTCCTAAAAGCAAAGTATGTTCTCTATAGTGGTGCTGAAAATAAAACAATAATTATGGTAAATGTGACCTTTGCAGCTTGGCTGAGCTCTTAGCAATGGCCCAGGCTACAGGACTTAGGTGTATAGGAAGACATACCTTATTTTTCCACAAGGGAACATAATTCTATTCTTAAGCGCTCATTGAGAAAAGACATAATCTTACATTTTCGTGTGTAGATCACCATATATTTGTGTTCTCAAAACACCATCAGACTGAGATGAAGAAGTTTGTTAGAGACATTATAGAGACTTTGCTCTTGTGTTCAATGTTTTTAGACATTAAAGTGCTTTTAGAAATCTGACTTAGCAATGAAGTCATCATACTGTGGTTCCCAGCACTGACAAATGAATCTGCCTTTTTCTGGCTTATCCGGTGGTGGCCCTGGTGTGAAACTGCTATAAATTCACAGCACCAATGGAATCCCAGCATCGTGGGTGGGAAGCTAGACTGCAGCGCACACAGAGCTCCCTTGTTGGGCGTCTCTGCTCCGACTCACCGTTGGGGGCAACTTCTCTCTTGAGACCCAGCATGAAAGAAGCAGGGAAGATGGCAGGACATCTTCTTGTCCTGCAGGCTGTGAACAGTGTCTGAAATCTGTCCTTGGAGTAAGCACAGTGGACCCATCGAAGTGAAAATGCATCAACCACAAAGGTGTTTTCTATTCATTAAAACTGAACGACAGATACCAGAAAGCCTTAACTCATATCAAAAGCATTGCATTTATAAACTTTTCCCCCCAATGAGACCTTGAGGGCTCAAATTAGCTTATGGGACAGGAAAAGATAAATTATTGTTCTGAAACTGCAGTAGTGAAGTTACCTTTTCAACAGTGATAAGGGGAAGATACCATCAGCACGCAGTGAACAAGCCCAGATAAACGATTTCCTTTCCAAGAAGGTGAGGGCAGAGGGAATACTGGCTGGTGGGGGGGTGTGACCTTGAATTCTATCTCTTATTTTCAAAGAGATTTCTATTTCTCATTCCATTCAACAACTGTGAGCTGTAACTCAGTGAACTCTTTCTAAAAAGAATATCAATACAGATGCTTTGCTTTGCACTGGAAGCCACACAGAAGCTTCTCTCCTGCCACCTCTCTCCTTCCTACTCTCCCACCTATGCTTGGCTTCTGCAACAAAGCTTGGACAGATGATAAAAGTCAGAGAAGCAATTAAATGGAAAAGTTCCTTTTCCCTCTCTTCTTTACTGGAGAAGATACTTTGGGCATAGTGAGAGTAACCTCATGAGTGGCAGGATGCATCCTGGAAAATTTTTGCTTCGAATCCTTAACTGAGACTCAGACACTCAGAGGTGAGAGGAAGTTTTAGAAATCACAGCAAGAGTAAAACTATCAAATTCCTTTATTTTTCTGACACTAGAGGGATAGATGATCAGTTATCACATGAATACAGAAAACATGCTCTAAAATAAAATAGGAAGATATATAGCATGTCATGTGTTTATTGAATTGCTTAACGATGGCATGAGTAACAGTATAGCGACCCACATCAATTAGTGTACATGCAGATCTAATTCCCCCCACACGCATTGGGTCAGTAAAGAAATCACCCCCAGTTTAGATGAAGAGCCTTTGCCCCATTGCACCCTTGCGAGGCTGGGATGATTAGCGTCCTCTGAGACCTTTAGCAAGTTAGCCAGAATCTGCAGTCGCCACTGGTGGGCGTTGGCTCAAATCCAGATGTGCTGAAGTCCCAGCACCTTGCTCTCCTGCTCTCCCCACTCCACTACGTAAGGGGTTGTGGTTATGAAAGAAGGCATGTCCCCTGCATGCCCCACCTCCGTGACTTCCAAGAGTTAAGGATGCTTTTTTATTTTCCTTCTCCCTCTTTAGACAAACGAATGTCTCATTAACAAGAGATGTCCAGACCTCTGAGCTCTTGGTGGAGATTCCAGTGTAACAGCAACCCAAACTCAAAATTGCACCTGGCATTTGTCAGGAGCTTAATGTAGCAAATATTTGTCATGTGCACAGAGCTCATTGGCATCATGCCGTTTTTCTCTGTGGAGTGGAAGAGACACAAAAAATACCGGACATGTCAGCATCTCTCTCTCTTTTTCTCAAATGGCCCCAGGGCCTAAGAACTAAAGTCCCTTTACTGAGCTCCATATATTTTGTTAATTCAAAACCATACTTCGGTGAGAGTTAGGTGTGTGGGGCCTTTGGGATTCAGTCTGCCAGCATTTCAATATTGAGGAAAGAAAATGTTGAATATTTATTTAACACTAATGACCCCTCCTCAGGACTGACTTTGTCAGAAGTGGCTTCTGTTGTGCCCCACCTGTTCTACAACCTAAAACCACGCCAGTAATGTTGAGGAGAACTGTCCTCTCACTGAATGGTTTCCCACTCTCTCTCCCAGAACCCTGGCTAGGCTTTGGGAAATGTCTTTAGTCTTTTCTTTGCAACCCAACTTCACAAGGGTTGTTGCTTCTTACATGCATCAGCCCTGCCACTCATGTCATCATACAAGCAGCTGTATACAAACAGAGCAGCTTTACACAGGGCATTTTTAAAAATAGTAGCAGTGCCAGAAAAATTCACGGTCACACAGCTCTTAGAAATTGTCACTAATGGAGGCTGGGGGTGGTGAATCTGGTTGAGTGCACATGTCACCATGAGCAAGGACGTGGGTCCAGGACTCTATTCCCAACCTGCAGAGGGGAAGCTTCCAATCTGGAGAAACAGAGCTGCAGGTAGATGCAGGTAGATGCAGGTAGATGCAGGTAGATGCAGATAGGTGCAGGTAGGTGCAGGTAGATGCAGGTAGGTGCAGGTAGGTGCAGGTAGATGCAGGTAGGTGCAGGTAGATGCAGGTAGGTGCAGGTAGGTGCAGGTAGATGGAGGTAGGTGCAGGTAGGTGCAGGTAGGTGCAGGTAGATGCAGGTAGGTGCAGGTAGGTGCAGGTAGGTGCAGGTAGGTGCAGGTAGGTGCAGGTAGATGCAGGTAGGTGCAGGTAGATGCAGGTAGGTGCAGGTAGGTGCAGGTAGATGCAGGTAGATGCAGGTAGGTGCAGGTAGGTGCAGGTAGGTGCAGGTAGGTGCAGGTAGGTGCAGGTAGATGCACGTAGGTGCAGGTAGGTGGAGGTAGATGCAGGTGCAGGTAGATGCAGGTAGGTGCAGGTAGATGCAGGTAGGTGCAGGTAGATGCAGGTAGGTGCAGGTAGGTGCAGGTAGGTGCAGGTAGATGCAGGTAGGTGCAGGTAGGTGCAGGTAGGTGCAGGTAGGTGCAGGTAGATGCAGGTAGGTGCAGGTAGGTGCAGGTAGGTGCAGGTAGGTGCAGGTAGATGCAGGTAGGTGCAGGTAGATGCAGGTAGGTGCAGGTAGGTGCAGGTAGATGCAGGTAGGTGCAGGTAGATGCAGGTAGGTGCAGGTAGGTGCAGGTAGATGGAGGTAGGTGCAGGTAGGTGCAGGTAGATGCAGGTAGGTGCAGGTAGGTGCAGGTAGGTGCAGGTAGGTGCAGGTAGGTGCAGGTAGATGCAGGTAGGTGCAGGTAGATGCAGGTAGGTGCAGGTAGATGCAGGTAGGTGCAGGTAGATGCAGGTAGGTGCAGGTAGGTGCAGGTAGGTGCAGGTAGATGCAGGTAGGTGCAGGTAGGTGCAGGTAGGTGCAGGTAGATGCAGGTAGGTGCAGGTAGATGCAGGTAGGTGCAGGTAGGTGCAGGTAGGTGCAGGTAGATGCAGGTAGGTGCAGGTAGATGCAGGTAGGTGCAGGTAGGTGCAGGTAGGTGCAGGTAGGTGCAGGTAGATGCAGGTAGGTGCAGGTAGATGCAGGTAGGTGCAGGTAGGTGCAGGTAGATGCAGGTAGGTGCAGGTATGTGCAGGTATGTGCAGGTATGTGCAGGTATGTGCAGGTATGTGCAGGTAGGTGCAGGTAGGTGCAGGTAGGTGCAGGTAGATGCAGGTAGGTGCAGGTAGATGCAGGTAGGTGCAGGTAGATGCAGGTAGGTGCAGGTAGGTGCAGGTAGGTGCAGGTAGGTGCAGGTAGGTGCAGGTAGGTGCAGGTAGATGCAGGTAGGTGCAGGTAGATGCAGGTAGGTGCAGGTAGATGCAGGTAGGTGCAGGTAGGTGCAGGTAGGTGCAGGTAGGTGCAGGTAGGTGCAGGTAGATGCTGTATGTTCAGGAACAATGAAAAGGGTCCATACTCCCAGAGAGATAAAGCTGTCAGGGGAGGGGATGGGATACGGAGATCTGGTGGTGGGAATTGTGTGGAGTTGTACCCCTCTTATCTTATGGTTTTGTTAATGTCTCCTTTTTAAAATAAATAAACAAATAAAAAAATAAAGCAGCTGGGAGGTAACTTAGCAGTGCTCAGGGCTTGCAAGGATGAGTGCCCTGTTCTCACATCTGCCAGCACTGAGCATGCTCCAGCTCTCTTCTCAAAAACCATTATTACATAACTAATAAAAATAAAAAACCAGTAAATAAAAATCCCATGTGAGATTTCATTGCTGATCTTGGTCAGTGCGTAGAGTGGCGAGCTCTCGAGAGTGTGGGCTCCACATGCTCTACCTTCCTGCTACTTATTATCTTTCACCTGCAGGTTTTTGGGTTTTTTTTTCCCACCAGGATTATCACTGGAACTTTGTACCTTCATGACAATTCACAGCTCTTGGCAGCCACTTTGACCTTATTTATTTATTTCCATAGTATTACAGACAGTGAGGAATAGGATGAAAGAGAGGCAGGAGGAGGAAGAGAGAGAGAGAGAGAGAGAGAGAGAGAGAGAGAAAGAGAGACAGAGAGAGAGAGAGAGACAGAGAGAGACAGAGAGAGAGAGAGGCCTGCTCTCTGCTCCTCATTCCCCTGCAGGTGGGGGCCAGACAGGGGCAGTGAAGCCCAGTCCTCCTGCCCGGTGGCTGGGGTGCTTTCCTGGGTGTGCCGCTGCCTGGCCCCTCACCTGTGGGTCTGACCTCCAGCTCATGCTCTGAGAACCTCCCCCACAGGAACTAGACCAGCTGGTCTCACAGGCAGGGCACTAATAGAGACGGGCGTAAACAAGGTGCTGAGGAAACCCGGTTAGTGTGACCATGTGCCTTGGGTAAGGAGAAAAGAGCTGTCAGCACAAACTAGAAATGTGCGTCTGGTAGTGGACTCTGTGCTGAAGTAGTCTAACAACAAGACGGCTGTTCCGATCCTTCCCTGGCTGGTTCTGGACAGGAATCACAGTGGCTTCCTCTCTCTGCACTGAGGACCCTCTGGTATGAGTAGCCACACGATGGCTCCAGCTTCCAGGGAGAACACCGTGGGTTGATTTGTCTGCCCTGCATCCTGATTCTCCTGGGAGGTGTCCAGGGACAAAGTAGCCTGCCGCGCTGACCCAGGAAGATGTCCTTGGAGGACCAGGCTTCCTGGTGGTGGAGTTGCTTACTGAGCTACCAGTTCTGGGAGGCAGCCTTCTCCCTCTGGATGCTGTGTGACAGGGTGTCCTCCTGAAGCTGACATCCGACATGCAGCTCAGTGGAATGACCCTGCAGGCACTGAGCCATAGCAGTATACCCAGTAGCAAAAATAAATAAAACAACATAAAATATAATCTGAACAAAATGAGAAATCATAAACTCTTTTTACATACATCAGTGAAGTGATGTAAGAACACAAGTTGCTGATCCCACTCAGTTAGTGGAGATACAGACAGAGGAACAGACAGACTCTCCTGATCCAATTCAGCTAGTGGACACACAGAAAGAGGAACAGACAGACTCTCCTCATCCCATTCAGCTCTCAGACTGTCTGCTGTGTGTCTGTGTCTGCCAGCATGTCAGTGTGAGTGCTTTCACCTGTCCGCCTGTGTGTCTGTGTCTGTCAGCATGTCAGTGTGAGTGCTTTCACCTGTCTGCTTGTGTGTCTGTGCCAGTCAGCATGTCAGTGTGAGTGCTTTCACCTGTCTGCTTGTGTGTCTGTGCCTGTCAGCATGTCAGTGTGAGTGCTTTCACCTGTCCGCTTGTGTGTCTGTGCCTGTCAGCATGTCAGTGTGAGTGCTTTCACCTGTCTTCTGTGTGTCTGTGTCTGTCAGCATGTCAGTGTGAGTGCTTTCACCTGTCTTCTGTGTGTCTGTGTCTGTCAGCATGTCAGTGTGAGTGCTTTCACCTGTCTGCTTGTGTGTCTGTGTCTGTCAGCATGTCAGTGTGAGTGCTTTCACCTGTCTGCTTGTGTGTCTGTGTCTGTCAGCATGTCAGTGTGAGTGCTTTCACCTGTCTGCTTGTGTGTCAGTGTCTGTCAGCATGTCAGTGTGAGTGCTTTCACCTGTCCGCTTGTGTGTCTGTGTCTGTCAGCATGTCAGTGTGAGTGCTTTCACCTGTCCGCTTGTGTGTCTGTGTCTGTCAGCATGTCAGTGTGAGTGCTTTCACCTGTCTGCCGGTGTGTCTGTGTCTGTCAGCATGTCAGTGTGAGTGCTTTCACCTGTCTGCCTGTGTGTCTGTGTCTGTCAGCATGTCAGTGTGAGTGCTTTCACCTGTCTGCCTGTGTGTCTGTGTCTGTCAGCATGTCAGTGTGAGTGCTTTCACCTGTCTGCTTGTGTGTCTGTGCCTGTCAGCATGTCAGTGTGAGTGCTTTCACCTGTCTGCTTCTGTGTCTGTGTCTGTCAGCATGTCAGTGTGAGTGCTTTCACCTGTCTGCCTGTGTGTCTGTGTCTGTCAGCATGTCAGTGTGAGTGCTTTCACCTGTCTGCCTGTGTGTCTGTGTCTGTCAGCATGTCAGTGTGAGTGCTTTCACCTGTCTGCTTGTGTGTCTGTGTCTGTCAGCATGTCAGTGTGAGTGCTTTCACCTGTCCGCTTGTGTGTCTGTGTCTGTCAGCATGTCAGTGTGAGTGCTTTCACCTGTCCGCTTGTGTGTCTGTGTCTGTCAGCATGTCAGTGTGAGTGCTTTCACCTGTCCGCTTGTGTGTCTGTGTCTGTCAACATGTCAGTGTGAGTGCTTTCACCTGTCTGCTTGTGTGTCTGTGTCTGTCAGCATGTCAGTGTGAGTGCTTTCACCTGTCTGCTTGTGTGTCTGTGTCTGTCAGCATGTCAGTGTGAGTGCTTCCACCTGTCTGCTTGTGTGTCTGTCAGCATGTCAGTGTGAGTGCTTTCACCTGTCTGCTTGTGTGTCTGTTAGCATGTCAGTGTGAGTGCTTTCACCTGTCCGCTTGTGTGTCTGTGCCTGTCAGCATGTCAGTGTGAGTGCTTTCACCTGTCCGCTTTGTGTCTGTGTCTGTCAGCATGTCAGTGTGAGTGCTTTCACCTGTCTGCTGTGTGTCTGTGTCTGTCAGCATGTCAGTGTGAGTGCTTTCACCTGTCTGCTTGTGTGTCTGTCAGCATGTCAGTGTGAGTGCTTTCACCTGTCTGCTTGTGTGTCTGTGTCTGTCAGCATGTCAGTGTGAGTGCTTTCACCTGTCCGCTTGTGTGTCTGTGTCTGTCAGCATGTCAGTGTGAGTGCTTTCACCTGTCTGCTTGTGTGTCTGTGCCTGTCAGCATGTCAGTGTGAGTGCTTTCACCTGTCCGCTTGTGTGTCTGTGCCTGTCAGCATGTCAGTGTGAGTGCTTTCACCTGTCTTCTGTGTGTCTGTGTCTGTCAGCATGTCAGTGTGAGTGCTTTCACCTGTCTTCTGTGTGTCTGTGTCTGTCAGCATGTCAGTGTGAGTGCTTTCACCTGTCTGCTTGTGTGTCTGTGTCTGTCAGCATGTCAGTGTGAGTGCTTTCACCTGTCTGCTTGTGTGTCTGTGTCTGTCAGCATGTCAGTGTGAGTGCTTTCACCTGTCTGCTTGTGTGTCAGTGTCTGTCAGCATGTCAGTGTGAGTGCTTTCACCTGTCCGCTTGTGTGTCTGTGTCTGTCAGCATGTCAGTGTGAGTGCTTTCACCTGTCCGCTTGTGTGTCTGTGTCTGTCAGCATGTCAGTGTGAGTGCTTTCACCTGTCTGCCGGTGTGTCTGTGTCTGTCAGCATGTCAGTGTGAGTGCTTTCACCTGTCTGCCTGTGTGTCTGTGTCTGTCAGCATGTCAGTGTGAGTGCTTTCACCTGTCTGCCTGTGTGTCTGTGTCTGTCAGCATGTCAGTGTGAGTGCTTTCACCTGTCTGCTTGTGTGTCTGTGCCTGTCAGCATGTCAGTGTGAGTGCTTTCACCTGTCTGCTTCTGTGTCTGTGTCTGTCAGCATGTCAGTGTGAGTGCTTTCACCTGTCTGCCTGTGTGTCTGTGTCTGTCAGCATGTCAGTGTGAGTGCTTTCACCTGTCTGCCTGTGTGTCTGTGTCTGTCAGCATGTCAGTGTGAGTGCTTTCACCTGTCTGCTTGTGTGTCTGTGTCTGTCAGCATGTCAGTGTGAGTGCTTTCACCTGTCCGCTTGTGTGTCTGTGTCTGTCAGCATGTCAGTGTGAGTGCTTTCACCTGTCCGCTTGTGTGTCTGTGTCTGTCAGCATGTCAGTGTGAGTGCTTTCACCTGTCCGCTTGTGTGTCTGTGTCTGTCAACATGTCAGTGTGAGTGCTTTCACCTGTCTGCTTGTGTGTCTGTGTCTGTCAGCATGTCAGTGTGAGTGCTTTCACCTGTCTGCTTGTGTGTCTGTGTCTGTCAGCATGTCAGTGTGAGTGCTTCCACCTGTCTGCTTGTGTGTCTGTCAGCATGTCAGTGTGAGTGCTTTCACCTGTCTGCTTGTGTGTCTGTTAGCATGTCAGTGTGAGTGCTTTCACCTGTCCGCTTGTGTGTCTGTGCCTGTCAGCATGTCAGTGTGAGTGCTTTCACCTGTCCGCTTTGTGTCTGTGTCTGTCAGCATGTCAGTGTGAGTGCTTTCACCTGTCTGCTGTGTGTCTGTGTCTGTCAGCATGTCAGTGTGAGTGCTTTCACCTGTCTGCTTGTGTGTCTGTCAGCATGTCAGTGTGAGTGCTTTCACCTGTCTGCTTGTGTGTCTGTGTCTGTCAGCATGTCAGTGTGAGTGCTTTCTCCTGTCCGCTTGTCTGTCTGTGTCTGTCAGCATGTCAGTGTGAGTGCTTTCACCTGTCTGTTTGTGTGTCAGTGTCTGTCAGCATGTCAGTGTGAGTGCTTTCACGTGTCTGCTTGTGTGTCTGTCAGCATGTCAGTGTGAGTGCTTTCACCTGTCTGCTTGTGTGTCTGTGTCTGTCAGCATGTCAGTGTGAGTGCTTTCACCTGTCCGCTTGTGTGTCTGTGTCTGTCAGCATGTCAGTGTGAGTGCTTTCACCTGTCTGTTTGTGTGTCAGTGTCTGTCAGCATGTCAGTGTGAGTGCTTTCACCTGTCTGCTTGTGTGTCTGTGCCTGTCAGCATGTCAGTGTGAGTGCTTTCACCTGTCGGCTGTGTGTCTGTGTCTGTCAGCATGTCAGTGTGAGTGCTTTCACCTGTCTGCTTGTGTGTCTATGTCTGTCAGCATGTCAGTGTGAGTGCTTTCACCTGTCTGCTTGTGTGTCAGTGCCTGTGAGCATGTCAGTGTGAGTGCTTTCACCTGTCCGCTTGTGTGTCTGTGTCTGTCAGCATGTCAGTGTGAGTGCTTTCACCTGTCCGCCTGTGTGTCTGTGTCTGTCAGCATGTCAGTGTGAGTGCTTTCACCTGTCCGCCTGTGTTTCTGTGTCTGTCAGCATGTCTGTGTGAGTGCTTTCACCTGTCTGCTTGTGTGTCAGTGTCTGTCAGCATGTCAGTGTGAGTGCTTTCACCTGTATGCTTGTGTGTCTGTGTCTGTCAGCATGTCAGTGTGAGTGCTTTCAGCTGTCCGCTTGTGTGTCTGTGTCTGTCAGCATGTCAGTGTGAGTGCTTTCACCTGTCCGCCTGTGTTTCTGGGTCTGTCAGCATGTCAATGTGAGTGCTTTCACCTCTCTGCCTGTGTGTCTGTGTCTGTCAGCATGTCAGTGTGAGTGCTTTCACCTGTACGCTTGTGTGTCAGTGCCTGTCAGCATGTCAGTGTGAGTGCTTTCACCTGTATGCTTGTGTGTCTGTGTCTGTCAGCATGTCAGTGTGAGTGCTTTCACCTGTCCGCTTGTGTGTCTGTGTCTGTCAGCATGTCAGTGTGAGTGCTTTCACCTCTCTGCCTGTGTGTCTGTGCCTGTCAGCATGTCAGTGTGAGTGCTTTCACCTGTCTGCTTGTGTGTCTGTGTCTGTCAGCATGTCAGTGTGAGTGCTTTCACCTGTCTGCTGTGTGTCTGTGTCTGTCAGCGTGTCAGTGTGAGTGCTTTGACCTGTCTGCTTGTGTGTCTGTGCCTGTCAGCATGTCAGTGTGAGTGCTTTCACCTGTCTGCTTGTGTGTCTGTGCCTGTCAGCATGTCAGTGTGAGTGCTTTCACCTGTCTGCTTGTGTGTCTGTGTCTGTCAGCATGTCAGTGTGAGTGCTTTCACCTGTCTGCTTGTGTGTCTGTGTCTGTCAGCATGTCAGTGTGAGTGCTTTCACCTGTCTGTTTGTGTGTCAGTGTCTGTCAGCATGTCAGTGTTAGTGCTTTCACCTGTCTGCTTGTGTGACTGTGCCTGTCAGCATGTCAGTGTGAGTGCTTTCACCTGTCGGCTGTGTGTCTGTGTCTGTCAGCATGTCAGTGTGAGTGCTTTCACCTGTCTGCTTGTGTGTCTGTCAGCATGTCAGTGTGAGTGCTTTCACCTGTCTGTTTGTGTGTCTGTGTCTGTCAGCATGTCAGTGTGAGTGCTTTCACCTGTCCGCTTGTGTGTCTGTGTCTGTCAGCATGTCAGTGTGAGTGCTTTCACCTGTCTGTTTGTGTGTCAGTGTCTGTCAGCACGTCAGTGTGAGTGCTTTCACCTGTCTGCTTGTGTGTCTGTGCCTGTCAGCATGTCAGTGTGAGTGCTTTCACCTGTCGGCTGTGTGTCTGTGTCTGTCAGCATGTCAGTGTGAGTGCTTTCACCTGTCTGCTTGTGTGTCTATGTCTGTCAGCATGTCAGTGTGAGTGCTTTCACCTGTCTGCTTGTGTGTCAGTGTCTGTCAGCATGTCAGTGTGAGTGCTTTCACCTGTCTGCTGTGTGTCTGTATCTGTCAGCATGTCAGTGTGAGTGCTTTCACCTGTCTGCTTGTGTGTCTGTGCCTGTCAGCATGTCAGTGTGAGTGCTTTCACCTGTCTGCTTGTGTGTCTGTGCCTGTCAGCATGTCAGTGTGAGTGCTTTCACCTCTCTGCCTGTGTGTCTGTGCCTGTCAGCATGTCAGTGTGAGTGCTTTCACCTGTCTGCTTGTGTGTCTGTGTCTGTCAGCATGTCAGTGTGAGTGCTTTCACCTATCTGCTGTGTGTCTGTGTCTGTCAGCATGTCAGTGTGAGTGCTTTCACCTGTCTGCTTGTGTGTCTGTGCCTGTCAGCATGTCAGTGTGAGTGCTTTCACCTGTCTGCTTGTGTGTCTGTGCCTGTCAGCATGTCAGTGTGAGTGCTTTCACCTGTCGGCTGTGTGTCTGTGTCTGTCAGCATGTCAGTGTGAGTGCTTTCACCTGTCTGCTTGTGTGTCTGTCAGCATGTCAGTGTGAGTGCTTTCACCTGTCTGTTTGTGTGTCTGTGTCTGTCAGCATGTCAGTGTGAGTGCTTTCACCTGTCCGCTTGTGTGTCTGTGTCTGTCAGCATGTCAGTGTGAGTGCTTTCACCTGTCTGTTTGTGTGTCAGTGTCTGTCAGCATGTCAGTGTGAGTGCTTTCACCTGTCTGCTTGTGTGTCTGTGCCTGTCAGCATGTCAGTGTGAGTGCTTTCACCTGTCGGCTGTGTGTCTGTGTCTGTCAGCATGTCAGTGTGAGTGCTTTCACCTGTCCGCTTGTGTGTCTATGTCTGTCAGCATGTCAGTGTGAGTGCTTTCACCTGTCCGCTTGTGTGTCTGTGTCTGTCAGCATGTCAGTGTGAGTGCTTTCACCTGTCCGCTTGTGTGTCTGTGTCTGTCAGCATGTCAGTGTGAGTGCTTTCACCTGTCCGCCTGTGTGTCTGTGTCTGTCAGCATGTCAGTGTGAGTGCTTTCACCTGTCTGCTTGTGTGTCAGTGTCTGTCAGCATGTCAGTGTGAGTGCTTTCACCTGTACGCTTGTGTGTCAGTGCCTGTCAGCATGTCAGTGTGAGTGCTTTCACCTGTATGCTTGTGTGTCTGTGTCTGTCAGCATGTCAGTGTGAGTGCTTTCACCTGTCCGCTTGTGTGTCTGTGCCTGTCAGCATGTCAGTGTGAGTGCTTTCACCTCTCTGCCTGTGTGTCTGTGCCTGTCAGCATGTCAGTGTGAGTGCTTTCACCTGTCCGCTTGTGTGTCTGTGTCTGTCAGCATGTCAGTGTGAGTGCTTTCACCTGTCTGCTGTGTGTCTGTATCTGTCAGCATGTCAGTGTGAGTGCTTTCACCTGTCTGCTTGTGTGTCTGTGCCTGTCAGCATGTCAGTGTGAGTGCTTTCCCCTGTCTGCTTGTGTGTCTGTGCCTGTCAGCATGTCAGTGTGAGTGCTTTCACCTGTCTGCTTGTGTGTCTGTGCCTGTCAGCATGTCAGTGTGAGTGCTTTCACCTGTCTGCTTGTGTGTCTGTGCCTGTCAGCATGTCAGTGTGAGTGCTTTCACCTGTCTGCTTGTGTGTCTGTGTCTGTCAGCATGTCAGTGTGAGTGCTTTCACCTGTCTGCTTGTGTGTCTGTGTCTGTTAGCATGTCAGTGTGAGTGCTTTCACCTGTCTGTTTGTGTGTCAGTGTCTGTCAGCATGTCAGTGTGAGTGCTTTCACCTGTCTGCTTGTGTGTCTGTGTCTGTCAGCATGTCAGTGTGAGTGCTTTCACTTGTCTGTTTGTGTGTCAGTGTCTGTCAGGATGTCAGTGTGAGTGCTTTCACCTGTCTGCTTGTGTATCTGTGCCTGTCAGCAAGTCAGTGTGAGTGCTTTCACCTGTCAGCTGTGTGTCTGTGTCTGTCAGCATGTCAGTGTGAGTGCTTTCACCTGTCTGCTTGTGTGTCTGTCAGCATGTCAGTGTGAGTGCTTTCACCTGTCTGCTTGTGTGTCTGTGTCTGTCAGCATGTCAGTGTGAGTGCTTTCACCTGTCCGCTTGTGTGTCTGTGTCTGTCAGCATGTCAGTGTGAGTGCTTTCACCTGTCTGTTTGTGTGTCAGTGTCTGTCAGCATGTCAGTGTGAGTGCTTTCACCTGTCTGCTTGTGTGTCTGTGCCTGTCAGCATGTCAGTGTGAGTGCTTTCACCTGTCGGCTGTGTGTCTGTGTCTGTCAGCATGTCAGTGTGAGTGCTTTCACCTGTCTGCTTGTGTGTCTATGTCTGTCAGCATGTCAGTGTGAGTGCTTTCACCTGTCTGCTTGTGTGTCTGTGTCTGTCAGCATGTCAGTGTGAGTGCTTTCACCTGTCCGCTTGTGTGTCTGTGTCTGTCAGCATGTCAGTGTGAGTGCTTTCACCTGTCCGCCTGTGGGTCTGTGTCTGTCAGCATGTCAGTGTGAGTGCTTTCACCTGTCCGCCTGTGTTTCTGTGTCTGTCAGCATGTCAGTTTGAGTGCTTTCACCTGTCTGCTTGTGTGTCAGTGTCTGTCATCATGTCAGTGTGAGTGCTTTAACCTGTCCTCTTGTGTGTCTGAGCATGTCAGTGTGAGTTCTTTCACCTGTATGCTTGTGTGTCTGTGTCTGTCAGCATGTCAGTGTGAGTGCTTTCACCTGTCTGCTTGTGTGTCTGTGCCTGTCAGCATGTCAGTGTGAGTGCTTTCACCTCTCTGCCTGTGTGTCTGGGTCTGTCAGCATGTCAATGTGAGTGCTTTCACCTCTCTGCCTGTGTGTCTGTGCCTGTCAGCATGTCAGTGTGAGTGCTTTCACCTGTCTGCTTGTGTGTCTGTGCCTGTCAGCATGTCAGTGTGAGTGCTTTCACCTGTCTGCTTGTGTGTCTGTGTCTGTCAGCATGTCAGTGTGAGTGCTTTCACCTGTCTGCTTGTGTGTCTGTGTCTGTCAGCATGTCAGTGTGAGTGCTTTCACCTGTCTGTTTGTGTGTCAGTGTCTGTCAGCATGTCAGTGTGAGTGCTTTCACCTGTCTGCTTGTGTGTCTGTGCCAGGCAGCATGTCAGTGTGAGTGCTTTCACCTGTCGGCTGTGTGTCTGTGTCTGTCAGCATGTCAGTGTGAGTGCTTTCACCTGTCTGCTTGTGTGTCTATGTCTGTCAGCATGTCAGTGTGAGTGCTTTCACCTGTCTGCTTGTGTGTCAGTGCCTGTCAGCATGTCAGTGTGAGTGCTTTCACCTGTCCGCTTGTGTGTCTGTGTCTGTCAGCATGTCAGTGTGAGTGCTTTCACCTGTCCGCCTGTGTGTCTGTGTCTGTCAGCATGTCAGTGTGAGTGCTTTCACTTGTCCGCCTGTGTTTCTGTGTCTGTCAGCATGTCAGTGTGAGTGCTTTCACCTGTCTGCTTGTGTGTCAGTGTCTGTCAGCATGTCAGTGTGAGTGCTTTCACCTGTACGCTTGTGTGTCAGTGCCTGTCAGCATGTCAGTGTGAGTGCTTTCACCTGTATGCTTGTGTGTCTGTGTCTGTCAGCATGTCAGTGTGAGTGCTTTCACCTGTCCGCTTGTGTGTCTGTGTCTGTCAGCATGTCAGTGTGAGTGCTTTCACCTGTCCGCCTGTGTTTCTGGGTCTGTCAGCATGTCAATGTGAGTGCTTTCACCTCTCTGCCTATGTGTCTGTGTCTGTCAGCATGTCAGTGTGAGTGCTTTCACCTGTACGCTTGTGTGTCAGTGCCTGTCAGCATGTTAGTGTGAGTGCTTTCACCTGTATGCTTGTGTGTCTGTGTCTGTCAGCATGTCAGTGTGAGTGCTTTCACCTGTCCGCTTGTGTGTCTGTGTCTGTCAGCATGTCAGTGTGAGTGCTTTCACCTCTCTGCCTGTGTGTCTGGGTCTGTCAGCATGTCAATGTGAGTGCTTTCACCTCTCTGCCTGTGTGTCTGTGCCTGTCAGCATGTCAGTGTGAGTGCTTTCACCTGTCTGCTTGTGTGTCTGTGTCTGTCAGCATGTCAGTGTGAGTGCTTTCACCTGTCGGCTGTGTGTCTGTGTCTGTCAGCATGTCAGTGTGAGTGCTTTCACCTGTCTCCTTGTGTGTCTGTGCCTGTCAGCATGTCAGTGTGAGTGCTTTCACCTGTTGGCTGTGTGTCTGTGTCTGTCAGCATGTCAGTGTGAGTGCTTTCACCTGTCTGCTTGTGTGTCTGTGTCTGTCAGCATGTCAGTGTGAGTGCTTTCACCTCTCTGCCTGTGTGTCTGTGCCTGTCAGCATGTCAGTGTGAGTGCTTTCACCTGTCGGCTGTGTGTCTGTGTCTGTCAGCATGTCAGTGTGAGTGCTTTCACCTGTCTGCTTGTGTGTCTGTCAGCATGTCAGTGTGAGTGCTTTCACCTGTCCGCTTGTGTGTCTGTGTCTGTCAGCATGTCAGTGTGAGTGCTTTCACCTCTCTGCCTGTGTGTCTGGGTCTGTAAGCATGTCAATGTGAGTGCTTTCACCTCTCTGCCTGTGTGTCTGTGCCTGTCAGCATGTCAGTGTGAGTGCTTTCACCTGTCCGCTTGTGTGTCTGTGTCTGTCAGCATGTCAGTGTGAGTGCTTTCACCTGTCTGCTGTGTGTCTGTGTCTGTCAGCATGTCAGTGTGAGTGCTTTCACCTGTCTGCTTGTGTGTCTGTGCCTGTCAGCATGTCAGTGTGAGTGCTTTCACCTGTCTGCTTGTGTGTCGTTGCCTGTCAGCATGTCAGTGTGAGTGCTTTCACCTGTCTGCTTGTGTGTCTGTGTCTGTCAGCATGTCAGTGTGAGTGCTTTCACCTGTCTGCTTGTGTGTCTGTGTCTGTTAGCATGTCAGTGTGAGTGCTTTCACCTGTCTGTTTGTGTGTCAGTGTCTGTCAGCATGTCAGTGTGAGTGCTTTCACCTGTCTGCTTGTGTGTCTGTGTCTGTCAGCATGTCAGTGTGAGTGCTTTCACTTGTCTGTTTGTGTGTCAGTGTCTGTCAGGATGTCAGTGTGAGTGCTTTCACCTGTCTGCTTGTGTATCTGTGCCTGTCAGCAAGTCAGTGTGAGTGCTTTCACCTGTCAGCTGTGTGTCTGTGTCTGTCAGCATGTCAGTGTGAGTGCTTTCACCTGTCTGCTTGTGTGTCTGTCAGCATGTCAGTGTGAGTGCTTTCACCTGTCTGCTTGTGTGTCTGTGTCTGTCAGCATGTCAGTGTGAGTGCTTTCACCTGTCCGCTTGTGTGTCTGTGTCTGTCAGCATGTCAGTGTGAGTGCTTTCACCTGTCTGTTTGTGTGTCAGTGTCTGTCAGCATGTCAGTGTGAGTGCTTTCACCTGTCTGCTTGTGTGTCTGTGCCTGTCAGCATGTCAGTGTGAGTGCTTTCACCTGTCGGCTGTGTGTCTGTGTCTGTCAGCATGTCAGTGTGAGTGCTTTCACCTGTCTGCTTGTGTGTCTATGTCTGTCAGCATGTCAGTGTGAGTGCTTTCACCTGTCTGCTTGTGTGTCTGTGTCTGTCAGCATGTCAGTGTGAGTGCTTTCACCTGTCCGCTTGTGTGTCTGTGTCTGTCAGCATGTCAGTGTGAGTGCTTTCACCTGTCCGCCTGTGGGTCTGTGTCTGTCAGCATGTCAGTGTGAGTGCTTTCACCTGTCCGCCTGTGTTTCTGTGTCTGTCAGCATGTCAGTGTGAGTGCTTTCACCTGTCTGCTTGTGTGTCAGTGTCTGTCATCATGTCAGTGTGAGTGCTTTAACCTGTCCTCTTGTGTGTCTGAGCATGTCAGTGTGAGTTCTTTCACCTGTATGCTTGTGTGTCTGTGTCTGTCAGCATGTCAGTGTGAGTGCTTTCACCTGTCTGCTTGTGTGTCTGTGCCTGTCAGCATGTCAGTGTGAGTGCTTTCACCTGTCTGCTTGTGTGTCTGGGTCTGTCAGCATGTCAGTGTGAGTGCTTTCACCTGTCTGCTTGTGTGTCTGTGTCTGTCAGCATGTCAGTGTGAGTGCTTTCACCTGTCTGCTTGTGTGTCTGTGTCTGTCAGCATGTCAGTGTGAGTGCTTTCACCTGTCTGTTTGTGTGTCAGTGTCTGTCAGGATGTCAGTGTGAGTGCTTTCACCTGTCTGCTTGTGTGTCTGTGCCAGGCAGCATGTCAGTGTGAGTGCTTTCACCTGTCGGCTGTGTGTCTGTGTCTGTCAGCATGTCAGTGTGAGTGCTTTCACCTGTCTGCTTGTGTGTCTATGTCTGTCAGCATGTCAGTGTGAGTGCTTTCACCTGTCTGCTTGTGTGTCAGTGCCTGTCAGCATGTCAGTGTGAGTGCTTTCACCTGTCCGCTTGTGTGTCTGTGTCTGTCAGCATGTCAGTGTGAGTGCTTTCACCTGTCCGCCTGTGTGTCTGTGTCTGTCAGCATGTCAGTGTGAGTGCTTTCACTTGTCTGCCTGTGTTTCTGTGTCTGTCAGCATGTCAGTGTGAGTGCTTTCACCTGTCTGCTTGTGTGTCAGTGTCTGTCAGCATGTCAGTGTGAGTGCTTTCACCTTTACGCTTGTGTGTCAGTGCCTGTCAGCATGTCAGTGTGAGTGCTTTCACCTGTATGCTTGTGTGTCTGTGTCTGTCAGCATGTCAGTGTGAGTGCTTTCACCTGTCCGCTTGTGTGTCTGTGTCTGTCAGCATGTCAGTGTGAGTGCTTTCACCTGTCCGCCTGTGTTTCTGGGTCTGTCAGCATGTCAATGTGAGTGCTTTCACCTCTCTGCCTGTGTGTCTGTGTCTGTCAGCATGTCAGTGTGAGTGCTTTCACCTGTACGCTTGTGTGTCAGTGCCTGTCAGCATGTTAGTGTGAGTGCTTCACCTGTATGCTTGTGTGTCTGTGTCTGTCAGCATGTCAGTGTGAGTGCTTTCACCTGTCCGCTTGTGTGTCTGTGTCTGTCAGCATGTCAGTGTGAGTGCTTTCACCTCTCTGCCTGTGTGTCTGGGTCTGTCAGCATGTCAATGTGAGTGCTTTCACCTCTCTGCCTGTGTGT
Organism: Erinaceus europaeus; assembly: GCF_950295315.1. NCBI lineage: Eukaryota > Metazoa > Chordata > Mammalia > Eulipotyphla > Erinaceidae > Erinaceus > Erinaceus europaeus. The sequence continues at coordinate 1,349,872 of NC_080170.1, forward strand.
CTGTGCCTGTCAGCATGTCAGTGTGAGTGCTTTCACCTGTCTGCTTGTGTGTCTGTGTCTGTCAGCATGTCAGTGTGAGTGCTTTCACCTGTCTGCTGTGTGTCTGTGTCTGTCAGCATGTCAGTGTGAGTGCTTTCACCTGTCTGCTTGTGTGTCTGTGCCTGTCAGCATGTCAGTGTGAGTGCTTTCACCTGTCTGCTTGTGTGTCTGTGCCTGTCAGCATGTCAGTGTGAGTGCTTTCACCTGTCTGCTTGTGTGTCAGTGTCTGTCAGCATGTCAGTGTGAGTGCTTTCACCTGTCTGCTTGTGTGTCTGTGTCTGTCAGCATGTCAGTGTGAGTGCTTTCACCTGTCTGTTTGTGTGTCAGTGTCTGTCAGCATGTCAGTGTGAGTGCTTTCACCTGTCTGCTTGTGTGTCTGTGCCTGTCAGCATGTCAGTGTGAGTGCTTTCACCTGTCTGCTTGTGTGTCTGTGCCTGTCAGCATGTCAGTGTGAGTGCTTTCACCTGTCGGCTGTGTGTCTGTGTCTGTCAGCATGTCAGTGTGAGTGCTTTCACCTGTCTGCTTGTGTGTCTGTCAGCATGTCAGTGTGAGTGCTTTCACCTGTCTGCTTGTGTGTCTGTCAGCATGTCAGTGTGAGTGCTTTCACCTGTCTGCTTGTGTGTCTGTGTCTGTCAGCATGTCAGTGTGAGTGCTTTCACCTGTCCGCTTGTGTGTCTGTGTCTGTCAGCATGTCAGTGTGAGTGCTTTCACCTGTCTGTTTGTGTGTCAGTGTCTGTCAGCATGTCAGTGTGAGTGCTTTCACCTGTCTGCTTGTGTGTCTGTGCCTGTCAGCATGTCAGTGTGAGTGCTTTCACCTGTCGGCTGTGTGTCTGTGTCTGTCAGCATGTCAGTGTGAGTGCTTTCACCTGTCTGCTTGTGTGTCTATGTCTGTCAGCATGTCAGTGTGAGTGCTTTCACCTGTCTGCTTGTGTGTCTGTGTCTGTCAGCATGTCAGTGTGAGTGCTTTCACCTGTCCGCTTGTGTGTCTGTGTCTGTCAGCATGTCAGTGTGAGTGCTTTCACCTGTCCGCCTGTGTGTCTGTGTCTGTCAGCATGTCAGTGTGAGTGCTTTCACCTGTCCGCCTGTGTTTCTGTGTCTGTCAGCATGTCAGTGTGAGTGCTTTCATCTGTCTGCTTGTGTGTCAGTGTCTGTCATCATGTCAGTGTGAGTGCTTTCACCTGTCCGCTTGTGTGTCTGTGCCTGTCAGCATGTCAGTGTGAGTGCTTTCACCTGTATGCTTGTGTGTCTGTGTCTGTCAGCATGTCAGTGTGAGTGCTTTCACCTGTCTGCTTGTGTGTCTGTGCCTGTCAGCATGTCAGTATGAGTGCTTTCACCTCTTTGCCTGTGTGTCTGGGTCTGTCAGCATGTCAATGTGAGTGCTTTCACCTCTCTGCCTGTGTGTCTGTGCCTGTCAGCATGTCAGTGTGAGTGCTTTCACCTGTCTGCTTGTGTGTCTGTGTCTGTCAGCATGTCAGTGTGAGTGCTTTCACCTGTCCGCTTGTGTGTCTGTGTCTGTCAGCATGTCAGTGTGAGTGCTTTCACCTCTCTGCCTGTGTGTCTGGGTCTGTCAGCATGTCAATGTGCGTGCTTTCACCTCTCTGCCTGTGTGTCTGTGCCTGTCAGCATGTCAGTGTGAGTGCTTTCACCTGTCCACTTGTGTGTCTGTGTCTGTCAGCATGTCAGTGTGAGTGCTTTCACCTGTCTGCTGTGTGTCTGTGTCTGTCAGCATGTCAGTGTGAGTGCTTTCACCTGTCTGCTTGTGTGTCTGTGCCTGTCAGCATGTCAGTGTGAGTGCTTTCAACTGTCTGCTTGTGTGTCTGTGCCTGTCAGCATGTCAGTGTGAGTGCTTTCACCTGTCTGCTTGTGTGTCTGTGTCTGTCAGCATGTCAGTGTGAGTGCTTTCACCTGTCTGCTTGTGTGTCTGTGTCTGTCAGCATGTCAGTGTGAGTGCTTTCACCTGTCTGTTTGTGTGTCAGTGTCTGTCAGCATGTCAGTGTGAGTGCTTTCACCTGTCTGCTGTGTGTCTGTGTCTGTCAGCATGTCAGTGTGAGTGCTTTCACCTGTCTGCTTGTGTGTCTGTGCCTGTCAGCATGTCAGTGTGAGTGCTTTCAACTGTCTGCTTGTGTGTCTGTGCCTGTCAGCATGTCAGTGTGAGTGCTTTCACCTGTCTGCTTGTGTGTCTGTGTCTGTCAGCATGTCAGTGTGAGTGCTTTCACCTGTCTGCTTGTGTGTCTGTGTCTGTCAGCATGTCAGTGTGAGTGCTTTCACCTGTCTGTTTGTGTGTCAGTGTCTGTCAGCATGTCAGTGTGAGTGCTTTCACCTGTCTGCTTGTGTGTCTGTGCCTGTCAGCATGTCAGTGTGAGTGCTTTCACCTGTCGGCTGTGTGTCTGTGTCTGTCAGCATGTCAGTGTGAGTGCTTTCACTTGTCTGCTTGTGTGTCTGTCAGCATGTCAGTGTGAGTGCTTTCACCTGTATGCTTGTGTGTCTGTGTCTGTCAGCATGTCAGTGTGAGTGCTTTCACCTGTCCGCTTGTGTGTCTGTGTCTGTCAGCATGTCAGTGTGAGTGCTTTCACCTGTCTGTTTGTGTGTCAGTGTCTGTCAGCATGTCAGTGTGAGTGCTTTCACCTGTCTGCTTGTGTGTCTGTGCCTATCAGCATGTCAGTGTGAGTGCTTTCACCTGTCTGCTTGTGTGTCTATGTCTGTCAGCATGTCAGTGTGAGTGCTTTCACCTCTCTGCCTGTGTGTCTGGGTCTGTCAGCATGTCAATGTGAGTGCTTTCACCTCTCTGCCTGTGTGTCTGTGCCTGTCAGCATGTCAGTGTGAGTGCTTTCACCTGTCCGCTTGTGTGTCTGTGTCTGTCAGCATGTCAGTGTGAGTGCTTTCACCTGTCTGCTGTGTGTCTGTGTCTGTCAGCATGTCAGTGTGAGTGCTTTCACCTGTCTGCTTGTGTGTCTGTGCCTGTCAGCATGTCAGTGTGAGTGCTTTCACCTGTCTGATTGTGTGTCGTTGCCTGTCAGCATGTCAGTGTGAGTGCTTTCACCTGTCTGCTTGTGTGTCTGTGCCTTTCAGCATGTCAGTGTGAGTGCTTTCACCTGTCTGCTTGTGTGTCAGTGTCTGTCAGCATGTCAGTGTGAGTGCTTTCACCTGTACGCTTGTGTGTCAGTGCCTGTCAGCATGTCAGTGTGAGTGCTTTCACCTGTATGCTTGTGTGTCTGTGTCTGTCAGCATGTCAGTGTGAGTGCTTTCACCTCTCTGCCTGTGTGTCTGTGCCTGTCAGCATGTCAGTGTGAGTGCTTTCACCTGTCCGCTTGTGTGTCTGTGTCTGTCAGCATGTCAGTGTGAGTGCTTTCACCTGTCTGCTGTGTGTCTGTATCTGTCAGCATGTCAGTGTGAGTGCTTTCACCTGTCTGCTTGTGTGTCTGTGCCTGTCAGCATGTCAGTGTGAGTGCTTTCACCTGTCTGCTTGTGTGTCTGTGCCTGTCAGCATGTCAGTGTGAGTGCTTTCACCTGTCTGCTGTGTGTCTGTATCTGTCAGCATGTCAGTGTGAGTGCTTTCACCTGTCTGCTTGTGTGTTTGTGCCTGTCAGCATGTCAGTGTGAGTGCTTTCACCTGTCTGCTTGTGTGTCTGTGCCTGTCAGCATGTCAGTGTGAGTGCTTTCACCTGTCAGCTGTGTGTCTGTGTCTGTCAGCATGTCAGTGTGAGTGCTTTCACCTGTCTGCTTGTGTGTGTCAGCATGTCAGTGTGAGTGCTTTCACCTGTCTGCTTGTGTGTCTGTGTCTGTCAGCATGTCAGTGTGAGTGCTTTCACCTGTCCGCTTGTGTGTCTGTGTCTGTCAGCATGTCAGTGTGAGTGCTTTCACCTGTCTGTTTGTGTGTCAGTGTCTGTCAGCATGTCAGTGTGAGTGCTTTCACCTGTCTGCTTGTGTGTCTGTGCCTGTCAGCATGTCAGTGTGAGTGCTTTCACCTGTCTGCTTGTGTGTCTGTGCCTGTCAGCATGTCAGTGTGAGTGCTTTCACCTGTCTGCTTGTGTGTCTATGTCTGTCAGCATGTCAGTGTGAGTGCTTTCACCTGTCTGCTTGTGTGTCTGTGTCTGTCAGCATGTCAGTGTGAGTGCTTTCACCTGTCTGCTTGTGTGTCTGTGTCTGTCAGCATGTCAGTGTGAGTGCTTTCACCTGTCCGCCTGTGTGTCTGTGTCTGTCAGCATGTCAGTGTGAGTGCTTTCACCTGTCCGCCTGTGTTTCTGTGTCTGTCAGCATGTCAGTGTGAGTGCTTTCACCTGTCTGCTTGTGTGTCAGTGTCTGTCATCATGTCAGTGTGAGTGCTTTCACCTGTCCGCTTGTGTGTCTGTGCCTGTCAGCATGTCAGTGTGAGTGCTTTCACCTGTATGCTTGTGTGTCTGTGTCTGTCAGCATGTCAGTGTGAGTGCTTTCACCTGTCTGCTTGTGTGTCTGTGCCTGTCAGCATGTCAGTGTGAGTGCTTTCACCTCTCTGCCTGTGTGTCTGGGTCTGTCAGCATGTCAATGTGAGTGCTTTCACCTCTCTGCCTGTGTGTCTGTGCCTGTCAGCATGTCAGTGTGAGTGCTTTCACCTGTCTGCTTGTGTGTCTGTGCCTGTCAGCATGTCAGTGTGAGTGCTTTCACCTGTCCGCTTGTGTGTCTGTGTCTGTCAGCATGTCAGTGTGAGTGCTTTCACCTCTCTGCCTGTGTGTCTGGGTCTGTCAGCATGTCAATGTGAGTGCTTTCACCTCTCTGCCTGTGTGTCTGTTCCTGTCAGCATGTCAGTGTGAGTGCTTTCACCTGTCCGCTTGTGTGTCTGTGTCTGTCAGCATGTCAGTGTGAGTGCTTTCACCTGTCTGCTGTGTGTCTGTGTCTGTCAGCATGTCAGTGTGAGTGCTTTCACCTGTCTGCTTGTGTGTCTGTGCCTGTCAGCATGTCAGTGTGAGTGCTTTCACCTGTCTGCTTGTGTGTTTGTGCCTGTCAGCATGTCAGTGTGAGTGCTTTCACCTGTCTGCTTGTGTGTCTGTGTCTGTCAGCATGTCAGTGTGAGTGCTTTCACCTGTCTGCTTGTGTGTCTGTGTCTGTCAGCATGTCAGTGTGAGTGCTTTCACCTGTCTGTTTGTGTGTCAGTGTCTGTCAGCATGTCAGTGTGAGTGCTTTCACCTGTCTGCTTGTGTGTCTGTGCCTGTCAGCATGTCAGTGTGAGTGCTTTCACCTGTCGGCTGTGTGTCTGTGTCTGTCAGCATGTCAGTGTGAGTGCTTTCACCTGTCTGCTGTGTGTCTGTGTCTGTCAGCATGTCAGTGTGAGTGCTTTCACCTGTCTGCTTGTGTGTCTGTGCCTGTCAGCATGTCAGTGTGAGTGCTTTCACCTGTCTGCTTGTGTGTCTGTGCCTGTCAGCATGTCAGTGTGAGTGCTTTCACCTGTCTGCTTGTGTGTCTGTGCCTGTCAGCATGTCAGTGTGAGTGCTTTCACCTGTCGGCTGTGTGTCTGTGTCTGTCAGCATGTCAGTGTGAGTGCTTTCACCTGTCTGCTTGTGTGTCTGTCAGCATGTCAGTGTGAGTGCTTTCACCTGTCCGCTTGTGTGTCTGTGTCTGTCAGCATGTCAGTGTGAGTGCTTTCACCTCTCTGCCTGTGTGTCTGGGTCTGTCAGCATGTCAATGTGAGTGCTTTCACCTCTCTGCCTGTGTGTCTGTGCCTGTCAGCATGTCAGTGTGAGTGCTTTCACCTGTCCGCTTGTGTGTCTGTGTCTGTCAGCATGTCAGTGTGAGTGCTTTCACCTGTCTGCTGTGTGTCTGTGTCTGTCAGCATGTCAGTGTGAGTGCTTTCACCTGTCTGCTTGTGTGTCTGTGCCTGTCAGCATGTCAGTGTGAGTGCTTTCACCTGTCTGCTTGTGTGTCGTTGCCTGTCAGCATGTCAGTGTGAGTGCTTTCACCTGTCTGCTTGTGTGTCTGTGTCTGTCAGCATGTCAGTGTGAGTGCTTTCACCTGTCTGCTTGTGTGTCTGTGTCTGTTAGCATGTCAGTGTGAGTGCTTTCACCTGTCTGTTTGTGTGTCAGTGTCTGTCAGCATGTCAGTGTGAGTGCTTTCACCTGTCTGCTTGTGTGTCTGTGTCTGTCAGCATGTCAGTGTGAGTGCTTTCACTTGTCTGTTTGTGTGTCAGTGTCTGTCAGGATGTCAGTGTGAGTGCTTTCACCTGTCTGCTTGTGTATCTGTGCCTGTCAGCAAGTCAGTGTGAGTGCTTTCACCTGTCAGCTGTGTGTCTGTGTCTGTCAGCATGTCAGTGTGAGTGCTTTCACCTGTCTGCTTGTGTGTCTGTCAGCATGTCAGTGTGAGTGCTTTCACCTGTCTGCTTGTGTGTCTGTGTCTGTCAGCATGTCAGTGTGAGTGCTTTCACCTGTCCGCTTGTGTGTCTGTGTCTGTCAGCATGTCAGTGTGAGTGCTTTCACCTGTCTGTTTGTGTGTCAGTGTCTGTCAGCATGTCAGTGTGAGTGCTTTCACCTGTCTGCTTGTGTGTCTGTGCCTGTCAGCATGTCAGTGTGAGTGCTTTCACCTGTCGGCTGTGTGTCTGTGTCTGTCAGCATGTCAGTGTGAGTGCTTTCACCTGTCTGCTTGTGTGTCTATGTCTGTCAGCATGTCAGTGTGAGTGCTTTCACCTGTCTGCTTGTGTGTCTGTGTCTGTCAGCATGTCAGTGTGAGTGCTTTCACCTGTCCGCTTGTGTGTCTGTGTCTGTCAGCATGTCAGTGTGAGTGCTTTCACCTGTCCGCCTGTGGGTCTGTGTCTGTCAGCATGTCAGTGTGAGTGCTTTCACCTGTCCGCCTGTGTTTCTGTGTCTGTCAGCATGTCAGTGTGAGTGCTTTCACCTGTCTGCTTGTGTGTCAGTGTCTGTCATCATGTCAGTGTGAGTGCTTTAACCTGTCCTCTTGTGTGTCTGAGCATGTCAGTGTGAGTTCTTTCACCTGTATGCTTGTGTGTCTGTGTCTGTCAGCATGTCAGTGTGAGTGCTTTCACCTGTCTGCTTGTGTGTCTGTGCCTGTCAGCATGTCAGTGTGAGTGCTTTCACCTCTCTGCCTGTGTGTCTGGGTCTGTCAGCATGTCAATGTGAGTGCTTTCACCTCTCTGCCTGTGTGTCTGTGCCTGTCAGCATGTCAGTGTGAGTGCTTTCACCTGTCTGCTTGTGTGTCTGTGCCTGTCAGCATGTCAGTGTGAGTGCTTTCACCTGTCTGCTTGTGTGTCTGTGTCTGTCAGCATGTCAGTGTGAGTGCTTTCACCTGTCTGCTTGTGTGTCTGTGTCTGTCAGCATGTCAGTGTGAGTGCTTTCACCTGTCTGTTTGTGTGTCAGTGTCTGTCAGCATGTCAGTGTGAGTGCTTTCACCTGTACGCTTGTGTGTCTGTGCCAGGCAGCATGTCAGTGTGAGTGCTTTCACCTGTCGGCTGTGTGTCTGTGTCTGTCAGCATGTCAGTGTGAGTGCTTTCACCTGTCTGCTTGTGTGTCTATGTCTGTCAGCATGTCAGTGTGAGTGCTTTCACCTGTCTGCTTGTGTGTCAGTGCCTGTCAGCATGTCAGTGTGAGTGCTTTCACCTGTCCGCTTGTGTGTCTGTGTCTGTCAGCATGTCAGTGTGAGTGCTTTCACCTGTCCGCCTGTGTGTCTGTGTCTGTCAGCATGTCAGTGTGAGTGCTTTCACTTGTCCGCCTGTGTTTCTGTGTCTGTCAGCATGTCAGTGTGAGTGCTTTCACCTGTCTGCTTGTGTGTCAGTGTCTGTCAGCATGTCAGTGTGAGTGCTTTCACCTGTACGCTTGTGTGTCAGTGCCTGTCAGCATGTCAGTGTGAGTGCTTTCACCTGTATGCTTGTGTGTCTGTGTCTGTCAGCATGTCAGTGTGAGTGCTTTCACCTGTCCGCTTGTGTGTCTGTGTCTGTCAGCATGTCAGTGTGAGTGCTTTCACCTGTCCGCCTGTGTTTCTGGGTCTGTCAGCATGTCAATGTGAGTGCTTTCACCTCTCTGCCTGTGTGTCTGTGTCTGTCAGCATGTCAGTGTGAGTGCTTTCACCTGTACGCTTGTGTGTCAGTGCCTGTCAGCATGTTAGTGTGAGTGCTTTCACCTGTATGCTTGTGTGTCTGTGTCTGTCAGCATGTCAGTGTGAGTGCTTTCACCTGTCCGCTTGTGTGTCTGTGTCTGTCAGCATGTCAGTGTGAGTGCTTTCACCTCTCTGCCTGTGTGTCTGGGTCTGTCAGCATGTCAATGTGAGTGCTTTCACCTCTCTGCCTGTGTGTCTGTGCCTGTCAGCATGTCAGTGTGAGTGCTTTCACCTGTCTGCTTGTGTGTCTGTGTCTGTCAGCATGTCAGTGTGAGTGCTTTCACCTGTCCGCTTGTGTGTCTGTGTCTGTCAGCATGTCAGTGTGAGTGCTTTCACCTGTCTGCTTGTGTGTCTGTGCCTGTCAGCATGTCAGTGTGAGTGCTTTCACCTGTCTGCTTGTGTGTCTGTGCCTGTCAGCATGTCAGTGTGAGTGCTTTCACCTGTCTGCTTGTGTGTCTGTGTCTGTCAGCATGTCAGTGTGAGTGCTTTCACCTGTCTGCTTGTGTGTCTGTGTCTGTCAGCATGTCAGTGTGAGTGCTTTCACCTGTCTGTTTGTGTGTCAGTGTCTGTCAGCATGTCAGTGTGAGTGCTTTCACCTGTCTGCTTGTGTGTCTGTGCCTGTCAGCATGTCAGTGTGAGTGCTTTCACCTGTCGGCTGTGTGTCTGTGTCTGTCAGCATGTCAGTGTGAGTGCTTTCACCTGTCTGCTTGTGTGTCTGTCAGCATGTCAGTGTGAGTGCTTTCACCTGTCTGCTTGTGTGTCTGTCAGCATGTCAGTGTGAGTGCTTTCACCTGTCTGCTTGTGTGTCTGTGTCTGTCAGCATGTCAGTGTGAGTGCTTTCACCTGTCCGCTTGTGTGTCTGTGTCTGTCAGCATGTCAGTGTGAGTGCTTTCACCTGTCTGTTTGTGTGTCAGTGTCTGTCAGCATGTCAGTGTGAGTGCTTTCACCTGTCTGCTTGTGTGTCTGTGCCTGTCAGCATGTCAGTGTGAGTGCTTTCACCTGTCGGCTGTGTGTCTGTGTCTGTCAGCATGTCAGTGTGAGTGCTTTCACCTGTCTGCTTGTGTGTCTATGTCTGTCAGCATGTCAGTGTGAGTGCTTTCACCTGTCTGCTTGTGTGTCTGTGTCTGTCAGCATGTCAGTGTGAGTGCTTTCACCTGTCCGCTTGTGTGTCTGTGTCTGTCAGCATGTCAGTGTGAGTGCTTTCACCTGTCCGCCTGTGTGTCTGTGTCTGTCAGCATGTCAGTGTGAGTGCTTTCACCTGTCCGCCTGTGTTTCTGTGTCTGTCAGCATGTCAGTGTGAGTGCTTTCATCTGTCTGCTTGTGTGTCAGTGTCTGTCATCATGTCAGTGTGAGTGCTTTCACCTGTCCGCTTGTGTGTCTGTGCCTGTCAGCATGTCAGTGTGAGTGCTTTCACCTGTATGCTTGTGTGTCTGTGTCTGTCAGCATGTCAGTGTGAGTGCTTTCACCTGTCTGCTTGTGTGTCTGTGCCTGTCAGCATGTCAGTATGAGTGCTTTCACCTCTTTGCCTGTGTGTCTGGGTCTGTCAGCATGTCAATGTGAGTGCTTTCACCTCTCTGCCTGTGTGTCTGTGCCTGTCAGCATGTCAGTGTGAGTGCTTTCACCTGTCTGCTTGTGTGTCTGTGTCTGTCAGCATGTCAGTGTGAGTGCTTTCACCTGTCCGCTTGTGTGTCTGTGTCTGTCAGCATGTCAGTGTGAGTGCTTTCACCTCTCTGCCTGTGTGTCTGGGTCTGTCAGCATGTCAATGTGCGTGCTTTCACCTCTCTGCCTGTGTGTCTGTGCCTGTCAGCATGTCAGTGTGAGTGCTTTCACCTGTCCACTTGTGTGTCTGTGTCTGTCAGCATGTCAGTGTGAGTGCTTTCACCTGTCTGCTGTGTGTCTGTGTCTGTCAGCATGTCAGTGTGAGTGCTTTCACCTGTCTGCTTGTGTGTCTGTGCCTGTCAGCATGTCAGTGTGAGTGCTTTCAACTGTCTGCTTGTGTGTCTGTGCCTGTCAGCATGTCAGTGTGAGTGCTTTCACCTGTCTGCTTGTGTGTCTGTGTCTGTCAGCATGTCAGTGTGAGTGCTTTCACCTGTCTGCTTGTGTGTCTGTGTCTGTCAGCATGTCAGTGTGAGTGCTTTCACCTGTCTGTTTGTGTGTCAGTGTCTGTCAGCATGTCAGTGTGAGTGCTTTCACCTGTCTGCTTGTGTGTCTGTGCCTGTCAGCATGTCAGTGTGAGTGCTTTCACCTGTCGGCTGTGTGTCTGTGTCTGTCAGCATGTCAGTGTGAGTGCTTTCACTTGTCTGCTTGTGTGTCTGTCAGCATGTCAGTGTGAGTGCTTTCACCTGTATGCTTGTGTGTCTGTGTCTGTCAGCATGTCAGTGTGAGTGCTTTCACCTGTCCGCTTGTGTGTCTGTGTCTGTCAGCATGTCAGTGTGAGTGCTTTCACCTGTCTGTTTGTGTGTCAGTGTCTGTCAGCATGTCAGTGTGAGTGCTTTCACCTGTCTGCTTGTGTGTCTGTGCCTATCAGCATGTCAGTGTGAGTGCTTTCACCTGTCTGCTTGTGTGTCTATGTCTGTCAGCATGTCAGTGTGAGTGCTTTCACCTCTCTGCCTGTGTGTCTGGGTCTGTCAGCATGTCAATGTGAGTGCTTTCACCTCTCTGCCTGTGTGTCTGTGCCTGTCAGCATGTCAGTGTGAGTGCTTTCACCTGTCCGCTTGTGTGTCTGTGTCTGTCAGCATGTCAGTGTGAGTGCTTTCACCTGTCTGCTGTGTGTCTGTGTCTGTCAGCATGTCAGTGTGAGTGCTTTCACCTGTCTGCTTGTGTGTCTGTGCCTGTCAGCATGTCAGTGTGAGTGCTTTCACCTGTCTGCTTGTGTGTCTGTGCCTGTCAGCATGTCAGTGTGAGTGCTTTCACCTGTCTGCTTGTGTGTCTGTGCCTTTCAGCATGTCAGTGTGAGTGCTTTCACCTGTCTGCTTGTGTGTCAGTGTCTGTCAGCATGTCAGTGTGAGTGCTTTCACCTGTACGCTTGTGTGTCAGTGCCTGTCAGCATGTCAGTGTGAGTGCTTTCACCTGTATGCTTGTGTGTCTGTGTCTGTCAGCATGTCAGTGTGAGTGCTTTCACCTCTCTGCCTGTGTGTCTGTGCCTGTCAGCATGTCAGTGTGAGTGCTTTCACCTGTCCGCTTGTGTGTCTGTGTCTGTCAGCATGTCAGTGTGAGTGCTTTCACCTGTCTGCTGTGTGTCTGTATCTGTCAGCATGTCAGTGTGAGTGCTTTCACCTGTCTGCTTGTGTGTCTGTGCCTGTCAGCATGTCAGTATGAGTGCTTTCACCTGTCTGCTTGTGTGTCTGTGCCTGTCAGCATGTCAGTGTGAGTGCTTTCACCTGTCTGCTGTGTGTCTGTATCTGTCAGCATGTCAGTGTGAGTGCTTTCACCTGTCTGCTTGTGTGTTTGTGCCTGTCAGCATGTCAGTGTGAGTGCTTTCACCTGTCTGCTTGTGTGTCTGTGCCTGTCAGCATGTCAGTGTGAGTGCTTTCACCTGTCAGCTGTGTGTCTGTGTCTGTCAGCATGTCAGTGTGAGTGCTTTCACCTGTCTGCTTGTGTGTGTCAGCATGTCAGTGTGAGTGCTTTCACCTGTCTGCTTGTGTGTCTGTGTCTGTCAGCATGTCAGTGTGAGTGCTTTCACCTGTCCGCTTGTGTGTCTGTGTCTGTCAGCATGTCAGTGTGAGTGCTTTCACCTGTCTGTTTGTGTGTCAGTGTCTGTCAGCATGTCAGTGTGAGTGCTTTCACCTGTCTGCTTGTGTGTCTGTGCCTGTCAGCATGTCAGTGTGAGTGCTTTCACCTGTCTGCTTGTGTGTCTGTGCCTGTCAGCATGTCAGTGTGAGTGCTTTCACCTGTCTGCTTGTGTGTCTATGTCTGTCAGCATGTCAGTGTGAGTGCTTTCACCTGTCTGCTTGTGTGTCTGTGTCTGTCAGCATGTCAGTGTGAGTGCTTTCACCTGTCCGCTTGTGTGTCTGTGTCTGTCAGCATGTCAGTGTGAGTGCTTTCACCTGTCCGCCTGTGTGTCTGTGTCTGTCAGCATGTCAGTGTGAGTGCTTTCACCTGTCCGCCTGTGTTTCTGTGTCTGTCAGCATGTCAGTGTGAGTGCTTTCACCTGTCTGCTTGTGTGTCAGTGTCTGTCATCATGTCAGTGTGAGTGCTTTCACCTGTCCGCTTGTGTGTCTGTGCCTGTCAGCATGTCAGTGTGAGTGCTTTCACCTGTATGCTTGTGTGTCTGTGTCTGTCAGCATGTCAGTGTGAGTGCTTTCACCTGTCTGCTTGTGTGTCTGTGCCTGTCAGCATGTCAGTGTGAGTGCTTTCACCTCTCTGCCTGTGTGTCTGGGTCTGTCAGCATGTCAATGTGAGTGCTTTCACCTCTCTGCCTGTGTGTCTGTGCCTGTCAGCATGTCAGTGTGAGTGCTTTCACCTGTCTGCTTGTGTGTCTGTGCCTGTCAGCATGTCAGTGTGAGTGCTTTCACCTGTCCGCTTGTGTGTCTGTGTCTGTCAGCATGTCAGTGTGAGTGCTTTCACCTCTCTGCCTGTGTGTCTGGGTCTGTCAGCATGTCAATGTGAGTGCTTTCACCTCTCTGCCTGTGTGTCTGTTCCTGTCAGCATGTCAGTGTGAGTGCTTTCACCTGTCCGCTTGTGTGTCTGTGTCTGTCAGCATGTCAGTGTGAGTGCTTTCACCTGTCTGCTGTGTGTCTGTGTCTGTCAGCATGTCAGTGTGAGTGCTTTCACCTGTCTGCTTGTGTGTCTGTGCCTGTCAGCATGTCAGTGTGAGTGCTTTCACCTGTCTGCTTGTGTGTTTGTGCCTGTCAGCATGTCAGTGTGAGTGCTTTCACCTGTCTGCTTGTGTGTCTGTGTCTGTCAGCATGTCAGTGTGAGTGCTTTCACCTGTCTGCTTGTGTGTCTGTGTCTGTCAGCATGTCAGTGTGAGTGCTTTCACCTGTCTGTTTGTGTGTCAGTGTCTGTCAGCATGTCAGTGTGAGTGCTTTCACCTGTCTGCTTGTGTGTCTGTGCCTGTCAGCATGTCAGTGTGAGTGCTTTCACCTGTCGGCTGTGTGTCTGTGTCTGTCAGCATGTCAGTGTGAGTGCTTTCACCTGTCTGCTGTGTGTCTGTGTCTGTCAGCATGTCAGTGTGAGTGCTTTCACCTGTCTGCTTGTGTGTCTGTGCCTGTCAGCATGTCAGTGTGAGTGCTTTCACCTGTCTGCTTGTGTGTCTGTGCCTGTCAGCATGTCAGTGTGAGTGCTTTCACCTGTCTGCTTGTGTGTCTGTGCCTGTCAGCATGTCAGTGTGAGTGCTTTCACCTGTCTGCTTGTGTGTCTGTGCCTGTCAGCATGTCAGTGTGAGTGCTTTCACCTGTCAGCTGTGTGTCTGTGTCTGTCAGCATGTCAGTGTGAGTGCTTTCACCTGTCTGCTTGTGTGTGTGTCAACATGTCAGTGTGAGTGCTTTCACCTGTCCGCTTGTGTGTCTGTGTCTGTCAGCATGTCAGTGTGAGTGCTTTCACCTGTCTGTTTGTGTGTCAGTGTCTGTCAGCATGTCAGTGTGAGTGCTTTCACCTGTCTGCTTGTGTGTCTGTGCCTGTCAGCATGTCAGTGTGAGTGCTTTCACCTGTCGGCTGTGTGTCTGTGTCTGTCAGCATGTCAGTGTGAGTGCTTTCACCTGTCTGCTTGTGTGTCTATGTCTGTCAGCATGTCAGTGTGAGTGCTTTCACCTGTCTGCTTGTGTGTCTGTGTCTGTCAGCATGTCAGTGTGAGTGCTTTCACCTGTCCGCCTGTGTGTCTGTGTCTGTCAGCATGTCAGTGTGAGTGCTTTCACCTGTCCGCCTGTGTGTCTGTGTCTGTCAGCATGTCAGTGTGAGTGCTTTCACCTGTCCGCCTGTGTTTCTGTGTCTGTCAGCATGTCAGTGTGAGTGCTTTCACCTGTCTGCTTGTGTGTCAGTGTCTGTCATCATGTCAGTGTGAGTGCTTTCACCTGTCCGCTTGTGTGTCTGTGCCTGTCAGCATGTCAGTGTGAGTGCTTTCACCTGTATGCTTGTGTGTCTGTGTCTGTCAGCATGTCAGTGTGAGTGCTTTCACCTGTCTGCTTGTGTGTCTGTGCCTGTCAGCATGTCAGTGTGAGTGCTTTCACCTCTCTGCCTGTGTGTCTGGGTCTGTCAGCATGTCAATGTGAGTGCTTTCACCTCTCTGCCTGTGTGTCTGTGCCTGTCAGCATGTCAGTGTGAGTGCTTTCACCTGTCCGCTTGTGTGTCTGTGTCTGTCAGCATGTCAGTGTGAGTGCTTTCACCTGTCCGCTTGTGTGTCTGTGTCTGTCAGCATGTCAGTGTGAGTGCTTTCACCTCTCTGCCTGTGTGTCTGGGTCTGTCAGCATGTCAATGTGAGTGCTTTCACCTCTCTGCCTGTGTGTCTGTGCCTGTCAGCATGTCAGTTTGAGTGCTTTCACCTGTCCGCTTGTGTGTCTGTGTCTGTCAGCATGTCAGTGTGAGTGCTTTCACCTGTCTGCTGTGTGTCTGTGTCTGTCAGCATGTCAGTGTGAGTGCTTTCACCTGTCTGCTTGTGTGTCTGTGCCTGTCAGCATGTCAGTGTGAGTGCTTTCACCTGTCTGCTTGTGTGTCTGTGCCTGTCAGCATGTCAGTGTGAGTGCTTTCACCTGTCTGCTTGTGTGTCTGTGTCTGTCAGCATGTCAGTGTGAGTGCTTTCACCTGTCTGCTTGTGTGTCTGTGTCTGTCAGCATGTCAGTGTGAGTGCTTTCACCTGTCTGTTTGTGTGTCAGTGTCTGTCAGCATGTCAGTGTGAGTGCTTTCACCTGTCTGCTTGTGTGTCTGTGCCTGTCAGCATGTCAGTGTGAGTGCTTTCACCTGTCGGCTGTGTGTCTGTGTCTGTCAGCATGTCAGTGTGAGTGCTTTCACTTGTCTGCTTGTGTGTCTGTCAGCATGTCAGTGTGAGTGCTTTCACCTGTCTGCTTGTGTGTCTGTGTCTGTCAACATGTCAGTGTGAGTGCTTTCACCTGTCTGCTGTGTGTCTGTGTCTGTCAGCATGTCAGTGTGAGTGCTTTCACCTGTCTGCTTGTGTGTCTGTGTCTGTCAGCATGTCAGTGTGAGTGCTTTCACCTGTCTGCTTGTGTGTCTCATCCTTCAGGGGCTTATGTTGTATAATCAGGACCAAAGGTCAGGATGTCATGGAGGACACAGAAGGCCTAACCAATTGAGTAGTGCTGTGACTGAGGGCAGCAGCTAGGCAGGCTTAAATGCTTCTAACTGGGGACACAGTCTGCAGAGAAGAGAGGCTGGTTCAAGCACAGGAGTGAAACCGGGTGTCATGGAGCCCCGCGGCTGTGAGCCACTGAAATAGGTGGAAATTAAGTCCCCCCTGTTCTGTCCAAGTGACGGCACATTCATGGCCCTGATCATGATGGTAGGGGACCGGTATCCAGTGTGATGTTGAGCTTTGGCTGCTGTTGGGTTCCGGGTAAAGAAATGCGTGAGCCCCAGGGCCCGTCCGTGCTGTGCCTCTCACACCGGGGTCATTGTGTTGTCCCTGGGTTTTACTCTGAAGACTTAAAACTAGACATCTCTATATTCTAGAAAATATTTTTCTATGTCAACTTATTAGAAAAATAAGATTCACTGCGGTTACTGCAGAGAACGGAGAATCTCCTCCAATTTCTCTACCCCTTTGCACACATGATGAGCTAGAATGACCTCGCTGAACTGAATTATCCTTCCACGGTACAGTTCAGTGAATACCATTATATTTCTGCACAGCTTGAGTGATTTTTAATGCCAAAAACATCAGCGCGAAATACAAATGTTATAAAAATATTGAAACAATACCATAAAAAAGCCCAGGATCATAAATACTTTACAAGGTCTCCAAGGTCAAAATAGCAATATCATGGAAAATTAAAATGCTCTCCATGTGAGTGTCTTTTCTGGGAAAGTACACACACAGAGTGCACACACACACACACACACACACACACACATACAGGCACACACACACAGAGCACACACATACAGGCACACACACACAGAGCATACACATACAGGCACACACACACACACAAACACACAGAAACACAACCACACACAGGCACAACCACACTCACTGGCACCTACATACAGGCACACACACATACATGCACACACAGAGCACACACATACAGGCATACACACAGGCAAACACACATACACACAGAGCACATACATACAGGCACACACACAGGCACACACACATACACACAGCACATACATACAGGCACACACACAGCCACACACACAGAGCACATACATACAGGCACACACACAGGCACACACATACAGGCACACACACACAGAAACACAACCACACACAGGCACAACCTCACTCACTGGCACCTACATACAGGCACACACACATACACTCACACACACATACACGCACACACAGAGCATATACATACAGGCACATACACAGAGGCACACACACACACAGAGAAACACAACCACACACAGGCACAACCACAATCACTGCCACCTACATACAGGCACATACACAGAGAACACACATACAGGCACACACACACAGGCACACACACATACACACACAGAGCACATACATACAGGCACACACACAGGCACACACATACAGGCACACACACACACACAGAAACACAACCACAAACAGGCACAACCTCACTCACTGGCACCTACATACAGGCACACACACACACACATACACTCACACACACATACACGCACACACACAGAGCATACACATACAGGCACATATACAGAGGCACACACACAGAGCATACACATACAGGCACATATACAGAGGCACACACACACAGAGAAACACAACCACACACAGGCACAACCACACTCACAGGCAAACTACATACAGGTACACACACACAGAGAAACACAACCACACACAGGCACACAGGCACAAACACCACAGGTACAGGCACACACCACACACAGACACACAGAGCGCACGCACACACATCCACACACACAGGCACAAACACACACACAGAGCGCACGCACACAGTCACACACAGGCACCTACCTACAGGCACACATACACACACAGGTACACACATATAGGCACACACAGGCACATACACAAATAGGCACCTACGTATGGGCACATACAAGCACACACAGGCACACACACATACAAGCACACACACTCGCTCACACGTCCTGTGGTTTATTGTCAACATGCACAGAAACTATTTTCTGACTGTGTTTTAGGCTGATCATCTAAGGGGAAAAATAACCCCTTTCTAGGAGAAAAAGCATATGTTTTCTTATTTGGTTTAATTACAATCTAATTAGAGGAGAATTATAGTCTGTGCAAGAGAGGGGGCTTTTATGGGAACTGCATCCTCTGCTAAAAAGGAGCATCTAGTTCAGGTGGAAACGGCCTGGAGGTCTGACCGTGGACAGTTCAAGTCAGCCCACCACGGCCCCGAGCAGACCCGGAGGCCTCTCCTTGTCTTCTGGGGCTGTGCCATTTAAGAGGCCTTCTCCAGCTATGTGTCCTGACTCAGGAAGACGAAAAACAACCACTCGTGCCTTCTCTGGAAGCTCTTTTCCTCTGCTCTGAGGCTCAGGCCTGCCAGTGGGGGCTTCCTGAGGGGAATCTCAGCTCTAACTCAAGCTGCAGACTACGGGGAGAACTCTCCAGTTTGATTATCTGCAGTGTAGATCCAGGGGATGGACTCAGGGCATGCCATGCTGGGCACTGCTGTGCTGTGCTGTCCTGTCAATTCTCCTGCCCCCTATCTGCAGAGAGAGGGTCCTAGCACAGCATGGACTCAGGGCCTGCCATGCTGGGCACTGCTGTGCTGTGCTGTCCTGTCAATTCTCCTGCCCGCTATCTGCAGAGAGAGGGTCCTAGCACAGCATGGACTCAGGGACTGCCATGCTGGGCACTGCTGTGCTGTCCTGTCAATTCTCCTGCCCGCTATCTGCAGAGAGAGGATCCTAGCAAGCATGGACTCAGGGCCTGCCATGCTGAGCACTGCTGTGCTGTGCTGTCCTGTCAATTATCCTGCCCCCTATCTGCAGAGAGAGGGTCCTAGTACAGCATGGACTCAGGGCCTGCCATGCTGGGCACTGCTGTGCTGTCCTGTCAATTCTCCTGCCCGTTATCTGCAGAGAGAGGATCCTAGCACAGCATGGACTCAGGGCCTGCCATGCTGGGCACTGCTGTGCTGTGCTGTCCTGTCAATTATCCTGACCCCTATCTGCAGAGAGAGGATCCTAGCATAGCATGGACTCAGGGCCTGCCATGCTGGGCACTGCTGTGCTGTGCTGTCCTGTCAATTCTCCTGCCCCCTATCTGCAGAGAGAGGATCCTAGCACAGCATGGACTCAGGGCCTGCCATGCTGGGCACTGCTGTGCTGTGCTGTCCTGTCAATTCTCCTGCCCCCTATCTGCAGAGAGAGGATCCTAGCAAGCATGGACTCAGGGCCTGCCATGCTGGGCACTGCTGTGCTGTGCTGTCCTGTCAATTCTCCTGCCCCCTATCAGCAGAGAGAGGGTCCTAGCACAGCATGGACTCAGGGCCTGCCATGCTGGGCACTGCTGTGCTGTGCTGTCCTGTCAATTCTCCTGCCCGTTATCTGCAGAGAGAGGATCCTAGCACAGCATGGACTCAGGGCGAGCCATGCTGAGCACTGCTGTGCTGTGCTGCCCTGTCAATTCTCCTGCCCCCTATCTGCAGAGAGAGGGTCCTAGTACAGCATGGACTCAGGGCCTGCCATGCTGGGCGCTGCTGTGCTGTCCTGTCAATTCTCCTGCCCCCCTATCTGCAGAGAGAGGGTCCTAGCACAGCATGGACTCAGGGCCTGCCATGCTGGGCACTGCTGTGCTGTCCTGTCAATTCTCCTGCCCGCTATCTGCAGAAAGAGGATCCTAGCAAGCATGAACTCAGGGCCTGCCATGCTGGGCACTGCTGTGCTGTGCTGTCCTGTCAATTCTCCTACCCGCTATCTGCAGAGAGAGGATCCTAGCAAGCATGGACTCAGGGCCTGCCATGCTGGGCACTGCTGTGCTGTGCTGTCCTGTCAATTCTCCTGCCCCCTATCTGCAGAGAGAGGGTCCTAGCACAGCATGGACTCAGGGCCTGCTATGCTGGGCACTGCTGTGCTGTGCTGTCCTGTCAATTCTCCTGCCACCTATCTGCAGAGAGAGGATCCTAGCAAGCATGGACTCAGGGCCTGCCATGCTGGGCACTGCTGTGCTGTCCTGTCAATTCTCCTGCCACCTATCTGCAGAGAGAGGATCCTAGCAAGCATGGACTCAGGGCCTGCCTTGCTGGGCACTGCTGTGCTGTGCTGTCCTGTCAATTCTCCTGCCCCCTATCTGCAGAGAGAGGATCCTAGCATAGCATGGACTCAGGGCCTGCCATGCTGGGCACTGCTGTGCTGTGCTGTCCTGTCAATTATCCTGCCCCCTATCTGCAGAGAGAGGGTCCTAGCACAGCATGGACTCAGGGCCTGCCATGCTGGGCACTGCTGTGCTGTCCTGTCAATTCTCCTGCCCCCTATCTGCAGAGAGAGGATCCTAGCAAGCATGGACTCAGGGCCTGCCATGCTGGGCACTTCTGTGCTGTGCTGTCCTGTCAATTCTCCTGCCCGTTATCTGCAGAGAGAGGATCCTAGCACAGCATGGACTCAGGGCCTGCCATGCTGGGCACTGCTGTGCTGTGCTGCCCTGTCAATTCTCCTGCCCCCTATCTGCAGAGAGAGGGTCCTAGTACAGCATGGACTCAGGGCCTGCCATGCTGGGCGCTGCTGTGCTGTCCTGTCAATTCTCCTGCCCCCCTATATGCAGAGAGAGGGTCCTAGCACAGCATGGACTCAGGGCCTGCCATGCTGGGCACTGCTGTGCTGTCCTGTCAATTCTCCTGCCCCCTATCTACAGAGAGAGGATCCTAGCAAGCATGGACTCAGGGCCTGCCATGCTGGGCACTGCTGTGCTGTCCTGTCAATTCTCCTGCCCGCTATCTGCAGAGAGAGGATCCTAGCAAGCATGGACTCAGGGCCTGCCATGCTCGGCACTATTGTGCTGTCCTGTCAATTTTCCAGCCCCCCTATCTGCAGAGAGAGGGTCCTAGTACAGCATGGACTCAGGGCCTGCCATGCTGGGCACTGCTGTGCTGTGCTGTCCTGTCAATTCTCCTGCCCGCTATCTGCAGAGAGAGGGTCCTAGCACAGCATGGACTCAGGGCCTGCCATGCTGGGCACTGCTGTGCTGCCCTGTCAATTCTCCTGCCCCCTATCTGCAGAGAGAGGATCCTAGCAAGCATGGACTCAGGGCCTGCCATGCTGGGCACTGCTGTGCTGTGCTGTCCTGTCAATTCTCCTGCCCCCTATCTGCAGAGAGAGGGTCCTAGCACAGCATGGACTCAGGGCCTGCCATGCTGGGCACTGCTGTGCTGTCCTGTCAATTCTCCTGCCCGCTATCTGCAGAGAGAGGATCCTAGGAAGCATGGACTCAGTGCCTGCCATGCTGAGCACTGCTGTGCTGTGCTGTCCTGTCAATTATCCTGCCCCCTATCTGCAGAGAGAGGGTCCTAGTACAGCATGGACTCAGGGCCTGCCATGCTGGGCACTGCTGTGCTGTGCTGTCCTGTCAATTCTCCTGCCCGCTATCTGCAGAGAGAGGATCCTAGCACAGCATGGACTCAGGGCCTGCCATGCTGGGCACTGCTGTGCTGTCCTGTCAATTCTCCTGCCCCCTATCTGCAGAGAGAGGGTCCTAGCACAGCATGGACTCAGGGCCTGCCATGCTGGGCACTGCTGTGCTGTGCTGTCCTGTCAATTCTCCTGCCCGCTATCTGCAGAGAGAGGATCCTAGCAAGCATGGACTCAGGGCCTGCCATGCTGGGCACTGCTGTGCTGTGCTGTCCTGTCAATTCTCCTGCCCCCTATCTGCAGAGAGAGGGTCCTAGCACAGCATGGACTCAGGGCCTGCCATGCTGGGCACTGCTGTGCTGTCCTGTCAATTCTCCTGCCCGCTATCTGCAGAGAGAGGATCCTAGCAAGCATGGACTCAGGGCCTGCCATGCTGAGCACTGCTGTGCTGTGCTGTCCTGTCAATTCTCCTGCCCCCTATCTGCAGAGAGAGGGTCCTTGCACAGCATGGACTCAGGGCCTGCCATGCTGGGCACTGCTGTGCTGCCCTGTCAATTCTCCTGCCCCCTGTCTGCAGAGAGAGGGTCCTAGTACAGCATGGACTCAGGGCCTGCCACGCTGGGTACTGCTGTGCTGCCCTGTCAATTCTCCCGCCCGCTATCTGCAGAGAGAGGGTCCTAGCACAGCATGGACTCAGGGCCTGCCATGCTGGGCACTGCTGTGCTGTCCTGTCAATTCTCCTGCCCCCTATCTGCAGAGAGAGGATCCTAGCACAGCATGGACTCAGGGCCTGCCATGCTGGGCACTGCTGTGCTGTGCTGTCCTGTCAATTCTCCTGCCCGCTATCTGCAGAGAGAGGATCCTAGCACAGCATGGACTCAGGGCCTGCCATGCTGGGCACTGCTGTGCTGTGCTGTCCTGTCAATTCTCCTGCCCGCTATCTGCAGAGAGAGGGTCCTAGCACAGCATGGACTCAGGGCCTGCCATGCTGGGCACTGCTGTGCTGTGCTGTCCTGTCAATTCTCCTGCCCCCTATCTCTTGAGAGAGGGTCCTAGCACAGCATGGACTCAGGGCCTGCCATGCTGGGCACTGCTGTGCTGTGCTGTCCTGTCAATTCTCCTACCCGCTATCTGCAGAGAGAGGATCCTAGCACAGCATGGACTCAGGGCCTGCCATGCTGGGCACTGCTGTGCTGTGCTGTCCTGTCAATTCTTCTGCCCCCTATCTGCAGAGAGAGGGTCCTAGCACAGCATGGACTCAGGGCCTGCCATGCTGGGCACTGCTGTGCTGTGCTGTCCTGTCAATTCTCCTGCCCCCTATCTGCAGAGAGAGGATCCTAGCACAGCATGGACTCAGGGCCTGCCATGCTGGGCACTGCTGTGCTGTGCTGTCCTGTCAATTCTCCTGCTCCCTATCTGCAGAGAGAGGATCCTAGCAAGCATGGACTCAGGGCCTGCCATGCTGGGCACTGCTGTGCTGTGCTGTCCTGTCAATTCTCCTGCCCCCTATCTGCAGAGAGAGGGTCCTAGCACAGCATGGACTCAGGGCCTGCCACGCTGGGCACTGCTGTGCTGCCCTGTCAATTCTGCTGGCCCCTATCTGCAGAGAGAGGATCCTAGCAAGCATGGACTCAGGGCCTGCCATGCTGGGCACTGCTGTGCTGTGCTGTCCTGTCAATTCTCCTGCCCCCTATCTGCAGAGAGAGGGTCCTAGCACAGCATGGACTCAGGGCCTGCCATGCTGGGCACTGCTGTGCTGTGCTGTCCTGTCAATTCTCCTGCCCCCTATCTGCAGAGAGAGGGTCCTAGCACAGCATGGACTCAGGGCCTGCCATGCTGGGCACTGCTGTGCTGTCCTGTCAATTCTCCTGCCCGCTATCTGCAGAGAGAGGATCCTAGCAAGCATGGACTCAGGGCCTGCCATGCTGAGCACTGCTGTGCTGTGCTGTCCTGTCAATTATCCTGCCCCCTATCTGCAGAGAGAGGGTCCTAGTACAGCATGGACTCAGGGCCTGCCATGCTGGGCACTGCTGTGCTGTCCTGTCAATTCTCCTGCCCGTTATCTGCAGAGAGAGGATCCTAGCACAGCATGGACTCAGGGCCTGCCATGCTGGGCACTGCTGTGCTGTGCTGTCCTGTCAATTATCCTGACCCCTATCTGCAGATAGAGGATCCTAGCATAGCTTGGACTCAGGGCCTGCCATGCGGGGCACTGCTGTGTTGTGCTGTCCTGTCAATTCTCCTGCCCCCTATCTGCAGAGAGAGGATCCTAGCACAGCATGGACTCAGGGCCTGCCATGCTGGGCACTGCTGTGCTGTGCTGTCCTGTCAATTCTCCTGCCCCCTATCTGCAGAGAGAGGATCCTAGCAAGCATGGACTCAGGGCCTGCCATGCTGGGCACTGCTGTGCTGTGCTGTCCTGTCAATTCTCCTGCCCCCTATCTGCAGAGAGAGGGTCCTAGCACAGCATGGACTCAGGGCCTGCCATGCTGGGCACTGCTGTGCTGTGCTGTCCTGTCAATTCTCCTGCCCGTTATCTGCAGAGAGAGGATCCTAGCACAGCATGGACTCAGGGCGAGCCATGCTGAGCACTGCTGTGCTGTGCTGCCCTGTCAATTCTCCTGCCCCCTATCTGCAGAGACAGGGTCCTAGTACAGCATGGACTCAGGGCCTGCCATGCTGGGCGCTGCTGTGCTGTCCTGTCAATTCTCCTGCCCCCCTATCTGCAGAGAGAGGGTCCTAGCACAGCATGGACTCAGGGCCTGCCATGCTGGGCACTGCTGTGGTGTCCTGTCAATTCTCCTGCCCGCTATCTGCAGAAAGAGGATCCTAGCAAGCATGAACTCAGGGCCTGCCATGCTGGGCACTGCTGTGCTGTGCTGTCCTGTCAATTCTCCTACCCGCTATCTGCAGAGAGAGGGTCCTAGCACAGCATGGACTCAGGGCCTGCTATGCTGGGCACTGCTGTGCTGTGCTGTCCTGTCAATTCTCCTGCCACCTATCTGCAGAGAGAGGATCCTAGCAAGCATGGACTCAGGGCCTGCCATGCTGGGCACTGCTGTGCTGTCCTGTCAATTCTCCTGCCACCTATCTGCAGAGAGAGGATCCTAGCAAGCATGGACTCAGGGCCTGCCATGCTGGGCACTGCTGTGCTGTGCTGTCCTGTCAATTCTCCTGCCCCCTATCTGCAGAGAGAGGATCCTAGCATAGCATGGACTCAGGGCAGGCCATGCTGGGCACTGCTGTGCTGTGCTGTCCTGTCAATTATCCTGCCCCCTATCTGCAGAGAGAGGGTCCTAGCACAGCATGGACTCAGGGCCTGCCATGCTGGGCACTGCTGTGCTGTCCTGTCAATTCTCCTGCCCCCTATCTGCAGAGAGAGGATCCTAGCAAGCATGGACTCAGGGCCTGCCATGCTGGGCACTGCTGTGCTGTGCTGTCCTGTCAATTCTCCTGCCCGTTATCTGCAGAGAGAGGATCCTAGCACAGCATGGACTCAGGGCCTGCCATGCTGGGCACTGCTGTGCTGTGCTGCCCTGTCAATTCTCCTGCCCCCTATCTGCAGAGAGAGGGTCCTAGTACAGCATGGACTCAGGGCCTGCCATGCTGGGCGCTGCTGTGCTGTCCTGTCAATTCTCCTGCCCCCCTATATGCAGAGAGAGGGTCCTAGCACAGCATGGACTCAGGGCCTGCCATGCTGGGCACTGCTGTGCTGTCCTGTCAATTCTCCTGCCCCCTATCTGCAGAGAGAGGATCCTAGCAAGCATGGACTCAGGGCCTGCCATGCTGGGCACTGCTGTGCTGTCCTGTCAATTCTCCTGCCCGCTATCTGCAGAGAGAGGATCCTAGCAAGCATGGACTCAGGGCCTGCCATGCTCGGCACTATTGTGCTGTCCTGTCAATTTTCCAGCCCCCCTATCTGCAGAGAGAGGGTCCTAGTACAGCATGGACTCAGGGCCTGCCATGCTGGGCACTGCTGTGCTGTGCTGTCCTGTCAATTCTCCTGCCCGCTATCTGCAGAGAGAGGGTCCTAGCACAGCATGGACTCAGGGCCTGCCATGCTGGGCACTGCTGTGCTGCCCTGTCAATTCTCCTGCCCCCTATCTGCAGAGAGAGGATCCTAGCAAGCATGGACTCAGGGCCTGCCATGCTGGGCACTGCTGTGCTGTGCTGTCCTGTCAATTCTCCTGCCCCCTATCTGCAGAGAGAGGGTCCTAGCACAGCATGGACTCAGGGCCTGCCATGCTGGGCACTGCTGTGCTGTGCTGTCCTGTCAATTCTCCTGCCCGCTATCTGCAGAGAGAGGATCCTAGGAAGCATGGACTCAGTGCCTGCCATGCTGAGCACTGCTGTGCTGTGCTGTCCTGTCAATTATCCTGCCCCCTATCTGCAGAGAGAGGGTCCTAGTACAGCATGGACTCAGGGCCTGCCATGCTGGGCACTGCTGTGCTGTGCTGTCCTGTCAATTCTCCTGCCCGCTATCTGCAGAGAGAGGATCCTAGCACAGCATGGACTCAGGGCCTGCCATGCTGGGCACTGCTGTGCTGTGCTGTCCTGTCAATTCTCCTGCCCCCTATCTGCAGAGAGAGGGTCCTAGCACAGCATGGACTCAGGGCCTGCCATGCTGGGCACTGCTGTGCTGTCCTGTCAATTCTCCTGCCACCTATCTGCAGAGAGAGGGTCCCAGCACAGCATGGACTCAGGGCCTGCCATGCTGGGCACTGCTGTGCTGTGCTGTCCTGTCAATTCTCCTACCCGCTATCTGCAGAGAGAGGATCCTAGCAAGCATGGACTCAGGGCCTGCCATGCTGGGCACTGCTGTGCTGTGCTGTCCTGTCAATTCTCCTGCCCGTTATCTGCAGAGAGAGGATCCTAGCACAGCATGGACTCAGGGCCTGCCATGCTGGGCACTACTGTGCTGTGCTGCCCTGTCAATTCTCCTGCCCCCTATCTGCAGAGAGAGGGTCCTAGCACAGCATGGACTCAGGGCCTGCCATGCTGGGCACTGCTGTGCTGTCCTGTCAATTCTCCTGCCCCCTATCTGCAGAGAGAGGATCCTAGCAAGCATGGACTCAGGGCCTGCCATGCTGGGCACTGCTGTGCTGTGCTGTCCTGTCAATTCTCCTGCCCCCTATCTGCAGAGAGAGGATCCTAGCACAGCATGGACTCAGGGTCTTCCATGCTGGGCACTGCTGTGCTGCCCTGTCAATTCTCCTGCCCCCTATCTGCAGAGAGAGGATCCTAGTACAGCATGGACTCAGGGCCTGCCATGCTGGGCACTGCTGTGCTGCCCTGTCAATTCTCCTGCCCCCTATCTGCAGAGAGAGGATCCTAGTACAGCATGGACTCAGGGCCTGCCATGCTGGGCACTGCTGTGCTGTCCTGTCAATTCTCCTGCCCCCTATCTGCAGAGAGAGGATGCTAGCAAGCATGGACTCAGGGCCTGCCATGCTGGGCACTGCTGTGCTGTGCTGTCCTGTCAATTCTCCTGCCCCCTATCTGCAGAGAGAGGATCCTAGCACAGCATGGACTCAGGGCCTGCCATGCTGGGCACTGCTGTGCTGTGCTGCCCTGTTAATTCTCCTGCCCCCTATCTGCAGAGAGAGGGTCCTAGTACAGTATGGACTCAGGGCCTGCCATGCTGGGTACTGCTGTGCTGCCCTGTCAATTCTCCTGCCCCCCTATATGCAGAGAGAGGGTCCTAGCACAGCATGGACTCAGGGCCTGCCATGCTGGGCACTGCTGTGCTGTCCTGTCAATTCTCCTGCCCCCCTATCTGCAGAGAGAGGGTCCTAGCACAGCATGGACTCAGGGCCTGCCATGCTGGGCGCTGCTGTGCTGTCCTGTCAATTCTCCTGCCCCCTATCTGCAGAGAGAGGATCCTAGCAAGCATGGACTCAGGGCCTGCCATGTTCGGCACTGTTGTGCTGTCCTGTGAATTCTCCTGCCCCCTATCTGCAGAGAGAGGATCCTAGCAAGCATGGACTCAGGGCCTGCCATGCTGGGCACTGCTGTGCATTGCTGTCCTGTCAATTCTCCTGCCCCCTATCTGCAGAGAGAGGGTCATAGCACAGCATGGACTCAGGGCCTGCCATGCTGGGCACTGCTGTGCTGCCCTGTCAATTCTCCTCCCCCCTATCTGCAGAGAGAGGATCCTAGCAAGCATGGACTCAGGGCCTGCCATGCTGGGCACT
The DNA here is from genome assembly GCF_950295315.1 of Erinaceus europaeus. Classification (NCBI taxonomy): domain Eukaryota; kingdom Metazoa; phylum Chordata; class Mammalia; order Eulipotyphla; family Erinaceidae; genus Erinaceus; species Erinaceus europaeus. The sequence continues at coordinate 1,376,847 of NC_080170.1, forward strand.
GCTGTGCTGTGCTGTCCTGTCAATTCTCCTGCCCCCTATCTGCAGAGAGAGGATCCTAGCAAGCATGGACTCAGGGCCTGCCATGCTGGGCACTGCTGTGCTGTGCTGTCCTGTCAATTCTCCTGCCCCCTATCTGCAGAGAGAGGGTCCTAGCACAGCATGGACTCAGGGCCTGCCATGCTGGGCACTGCTGTGCTGCCCTGTCAATTCTCCTCCCCCCTATCTGCAGAGAGAGGATCCTAGCAAGCATGGACTCAGGGCCTGCCATGCTGGGCACTGCTGTGCTGCGCTGTCCTGTAAATTCTCCTGCCCGCTATCTGCAGAGAGAGGATCCTAGCACAGCATGGTCTCAGGGCCTGCCATGCTGGGCACTGCTGTGCTGTGCTGTCCTGTCAATTATCCTGCCCCCTATCTGCAGAGAGAGGGTCCTAGCACAGCATGGACTCAGGGCCTGCCATGCTGGGCGCTGCTGTGCTGCCCTGTCAATTCTCCTGCCCGCTATCTGCAGAGAGAGGGTCCTAGCACAGCATGACTCCACTGTCCTGGAGCTCTCTGGGTGCTTTGCTTGGCTCCCCTGTGGTGCTTGCGAACAAGCCCAGAGCCTCCTGTAGATCCCCTCAGCTGCACACAGGTGGGGCAGAACCTCGTTTCCTCCCCAAGATGATGCATGGAAGCTTCCCTTGCTCCCACCTGGTCTCTAGTAGCAAGCATGCAGGCAGCCCTTCCTTCATGGCCTGCGCCCTCACTTGGGGATGCTCTGCCCCTCTCCTCATGCCCCCTTCCCTGCACACCCCTCTTCCCTGTCCCAAAGCTCCTGGCAGCCTCAGCCCTGCTTGCAGACGCACCTCCTCTCCCCTCCCATGCCTTCCTCCTCACCTGGCCACCTGCTCACAGAGCCCGGCTCCTCCATACTCCTCAGCTCCTGCTTGAGAGAACTGAGGAACACAAGTACTTTCCTGGGGAAAAGATGAGTTGTCTGCCAATCCTACCTCCATACATTCGCATCTGTCCAGAGCTTTCTCCCAAACTTAACTACAAGTATGTGAACCCATAATTCCTTCAAGGAAAGAATATAGTTTCATTAAAACATATTCAATTTTTTAAAGATTTTTAATATCATCTTTATTGATCAGATAGAGACAGCCAGAAATCAAGGGAGGGGGAGATAGGGAAAGAGACAGAGAGACACCCGCAGCTCTGCTTGACCACTCGTGACTCTAACCCCTGCATGTGGGGTCCGGGGGCTTGAACCTGGCTCCTTGTGCACTGTAGTTAGTGTGTGCTTAACCAGGTGTTAAGTAACATCTAGTCATTGAATAAAGCAGAAGCCAAAACAGAAAAGTGAGACCTAAATTTCTAAATAGACTTGGGGTGCCTGGCATCTCAGTGGCATCTCTCTGCCTTTGTTCAGGACCCTAGAGCCAGATTGACAGGATGCTCACTGCCAACAGGCTGGAACACGGCCCAGATTTGTGCAGTCTAGGAGCCTCCTGCATCTTTGCTCACTGCAAGGAATAAACAAAGCCTGACAAAAGCAGGAGGTGGGTCTTTGCAAGCCCCTGTGAAATGCTAAGGGTATTAATCTCACTCCCAACTTTGTACTCTGCTTGGGAGCAAGAAGGAGTTCATCCTGGTTTTGATTTGTGGGCAAAGCTCATGCGTGTACAGAGAGGTTGACAGCCCCTGACTGGTGGTCATTACTAATTTAATAAGTGCCCTTCAAAGCTCCTGCAGATACAAAGGAGCCTGAAGTTACATGTGTAATCTGCGGTGTGCACAAAATGTTTAATTCGACTTGCTTTGAAACCTAGAGGACAGTTATTAAAATTGCATGGTGCAAATTAAAATTTAAGATTAAAATACAAGATCAAAAGAATCATTTTTTCCTCAGCACTATTAAGTACCCGCTCTCTGAATAGAAGGGCTCGGTGTTCAATGTCCTGTCCTTTCTCTCTGGAGAGTCAGATTAGAACTCATCACAAGTGACTGGAGGAACATGTCTTTCCATATATTGTCAAGTGGGAATACATTTTTATTACTTTTTAATACATAGTGTAATTGTAGTCACAGGGCAGAAACTGCAAGTCAAATAAGAATTTGTACACTTTTTCAGGAGAAAGTGAGATGCGGGAGAAGGTAGACATTGCAACAAAAGCATTTTTCAGAGTTCGGAGCATGGGACGACAGGCTCCTGAGATGAGGGGTGAGGACTCACACGTCCAGCTCCACACTGCCTGCCCGTGCTTCCCTTCACACCAGTGTGGCCGCAGTGAGAATGGAGGATGCTGTGGTGCTGCCGACCCTCCTGGCACAGGTGGAAAGGAGCAGCATGTGAGGGTAGCTTTCCTTCCCGTCCTCCCCTCCCCTCCCCTTCTCATGGTGCCAGCCATGACCTAGGACTGAAGGCCGCTGGTGCACCAAGCAGCTTCCATCTCCCCAGAGTGGCCTCTCTGTCCACTGCGGGAGGACAAGCCGTGCAAATTCTTCTGTGCATGCGGAGAAACTCTAGGGAAGACTTGAGCTCCTCCCGTGAAGCTTGGGCTCCTCCCGTGAGCCAAGGGCTCCTCTCATGAGTCTAGGGCTCCTCCCGTGAGCCAAGGGCTCCTCTCATGAGTCTTGGGCTCCTCCCATGAGCCAAGGGCTCCTCTCATGAGTCTAGGACTCCTCCCATGAGCCAAGGGCTCCTCTCATGAGTCTAGGACTCCTCCCATGAGCCAAGGGCTCCTCTCATGAGTCTAGGACTCCTCCCATGAGCCAAGGGCTCCTCTCATGAGCCTTGGGCTCCTCCCATGAGCCAAGGGCTCCTCTCATGAATCTAGGACTCCCCCCATGAGCCAAGGGCTCCTCTCATGAGTCTAGGACTCCTCCCATGAGCCAAGGGCTCCTCTCATGAGTCTAGGGCTCCTCCCATGAGCCTAGGGCTCCTCTCATGAGTCTTGGGCTCCTCCCATGAGCCAAGCGCTCCTCTCATGAGGCTAGGACTCCTCCCATGAGCCAAGGGCTCCTCTCATGAGTCTTGGGCTCCTCCCATGAGCCAAGGGCTCCTCTCATGAGGCTAGGACTCCTCCCATGAGCCAAGGGCTCCTCTCATGAGTCTTGGGCTCCTCCCATTATCCTTGAGCTCCTCCCACAAGCCTTGTTCACCAACCTTGAGCCAAGGGTTCCTCCCATGAGCCAAGGGCTCCTCCCATGAGTCTTGGACTTCTGTCATTAGCCTAGGGCTCCTCCCATGAGCCTTCATTTCCTCCAATGAGCCAACGGCTCATCCCATGAGCTTTGGACTCCTCCCATGAGCCTTGGGCTCCTCCCACAAGCCTTGTTCACCAACCTGGAGCCAAGGGTTCCTCCCATGAGCCTAGAGCTCTTCCCATGAGTGTTCAATTTCTCCAAAGAGCTAAGGGCTCCTCCCATGAGTCTTGGGCTCCTCCCATAAGCCTTGTTCACCAACCTTGAGCCAAGGGTTCCTACCATAAGCCTAGGGCTCCTCCCATGAGCGTTCGGTTCCTCCAGTGAGCCAAGGGCTCCTCCCACGAGTCTTGGGCTTCTCCCATTAGCCTAGGGATCCTCCTATGAGCCTTGGCTACTCCCATGGGCCAAAGGCTCCTCCCATGAGTCTTGGACTTCTCCTATTATCCCAGTGCTCCTTCATGAGCCTTGAAATCCTCCATAATGAGCCTTGGGCTCCTCCCACAAGCCTTGTTCACCAACCTTGAGCCAAGGGTTCCTCCAAAGAGCCAAGGGCTCCTCCCATGAGTCTTGGACTTCTCCTATTAGCCTAGTGCTCCTTCATGAGCCTTGAAATCCTCCATGATGAACCTTGGGATCCTCCCATGAGCCTCTGGCTCCTCCCATGAGCTGCAGTGAAGCAGAAAAGCTAGGAGGTGGCTTTTAAGTGGTAAGAAGCTGTTGTTCCAACTCTTCTTGAATTTGTGATGTTTTCTGTACTGACTTTGAGCAAAGCACATGGTGTGGATCACACATACATGGGTGAGGTTCCTTCAACACTAGGCAGGGTCTAAATGACTCCCTTCTGTGTCTCTCCTGGGTGTGCTACATAGCAGGCCATGCTGAGTACCTGGAGTTTACTAACACTGAACTTGCAAGTGATTTTATAAAACTAGCAAACTATCATGATGTTCATACCAGGACACTATTTAAAATAAATTTGGTTCATTAATATTTATTCCCCAAAATGGCATAATTAGGGAACTGTGGTGGTGGTGAATCTGGTTGTTACAATGCATTAGGTCCCAGGTTCAAGCCTCCGGTCCTACCTGCAGGGAGAAAGCTCGCAAGTGGTGAAGCAGGGCTGCGAGGGTCTTTTTTTTTTTTCGCTCTCATTCTCTGCCTCCCCCTTCCTCTCAGTTTCTGGTTATCTCTATCCAATCTGTAGATAAAGATAATATAATTTTAAAAAGACATAATCAAGGTATACCCCAGGCACCTCCTTGTTAATTATGATCTCATTGTTCATATCTGAGCCCAGGGTTCCGTGTGACACTGACATATCTTCCATCGTTAAAAAATGTTACACCACACATATTACATATTGCTGCCTGTGTACCTAAGGCAGCTTAGCTGAGTGGTTTGAATCTGGTGTGTTGACTCCAATTCCAATGTGTACAGGCCACTAGTGGTGGAGTCCTGGTAATGCTTCTAAGCCTGTCAAGTCTCAGGGTCAACTTTTACAGCCTGTAGGTGATCAGACCCCATGCAGTGTGAGCTGCTGCACTCAGAACCAGCAGGGACATTGAAGGAGATGGCTGAGTGAGACTATTCACTGGAGACCATCCTCACTGCTTTGTGTGAACTCACCCCAGGCCAACAAGTTGGAATGTGAATCAGCCAACCTCGTGTGAGAATGAGTGGGCCCTTATCAAATGACTATTGGGTGGAAGATAGGATGGTTAAAATTGTAAAAGTAAAAATAAATAAAAAAAAATATTCTGTGATCTCTAACTATTGTAGGTGAATAGATATCTACTGGGGATATTTTCTGCTGATTTGAATCTTAAATCTGACTTGAGAGCACTAATCACAGGACAGATAGTGATGAGATCACCTGCTGATTTTGCTGGTCTCAGCCCCACCTCACATTAAAGTACCTAGGTGTTGGAAATAGTGAAGCCTCTCCCAGAAAGATCTGACAACATGTCTCAGGCCTCGGAAGTGTCCCCAGAGCCTCTGTGGGTTGCTCTCACACAAGCAGGGGGTCTGAGTTAAGTAGGTGAGCACTGCACTTTCTTTTTTAAATTTTTTTTATTTATTTAAGAAAGGCTAAAATAACAAAACCATAGGGTAGGAGGGGTACAATTCCACACAATTCCCACCACCCAATCTCCATATCCCACCCCCTCCCCTGACAGCTTTCCTATTCTCTATCCCTCTGGGAGTATGGACCCAGGGTCATTGTGGGTTGCAGAAGGTGGGAGGTCTGGCTTCTGTAATTGCTTCCCCGCTGAACATGGACATTGACTGGTTGGTCCATACTCCCAGTCTGCCTCTCTCTTTCCCTAGTATGGTGTGTCTCTGGGGAAGCGGAGCTCCAGGACACATTGGTGGGGTCTTCAATCCAGGAAAGCCTGGCCAGCATCCTGGTGGCATCCGGAACCTGGTGATTGAAAAGAGAGTTAACATACAAAGCCAAACAAATTGTTGAGCAATCATGGACCCAAAGGTTGGAATAGTGGAGAGGAAGTGTTAGGGGGGTACTCACTGCAAACTCTAGTGTACTTCTGCTTTCAGGAATATATTTTGCAGTAGTTTATGGATATGCGTGAACATATGCTCTCTCTCACAGAAACTGGTGTATCTCTAGGTTTTGGGACTTTGTTAGAAAGTGAACCACCTGAGATGGTATAGAGCATACTATAAAAGGAAAGGTCTCACCCGAGTAATGAAGCTGAAGGGTTGTCATTCCACACGTGAAGTCTCTGGACACAGTCTGAGGTGAAGCATGTTGAGGTGGCAATCGTTGCATTGATTAGGTTGTGATCGGCAGACGCAATATTATCTGATATGGATTGGGAGAGGCATACAGGAAAGTGGGCCCTATCCAAGGGTTCCAGGACTGGGGGAAGTAGAGGCTCTATAGTGGAGATGTGAGGTTCCTGCTGTCTTAGGGTTCAAAAAGACAATCGATAGTTAATGTTATCATCACATTATTTGGTAATTGGGTTAACTTTGAGAAGTCCTTTTGTTAGAGTTTGCTGTACAGTACCCCAGTATCTTGTATAGAGCTGTGCTATTGGTTGCACTTTCTACTTACTTTCAAAGAGTTTGGAGCTGCATGGAGAAGGCACATGGTTGAGGAATATGGCCTAGCAGGGACTGATGAAAGAATCCATGGAAAGTGGAGGGGCCGGGATGTTAGACTGCTAGGCCAGGGGAGCAGGCAGGTCACCCTGGTCTTGGGAAAGACGTCCCGCCTTGGCCATTCCTCATGTGAGCCAGCACTGGGAGCTGGCTTCCCACATTTTCTAAGAGGAGACAGGAAGCAAGGCGTGTGTGTTAATTGCCCATCCACAGAGACCTGAGATGACCTTGCAAAGCACTCAGTGGTCCCAAACATGTCTGCAGGCCTTGTCTGTTCGCTCCATGGCCTGTTGGCCCAGGTGGGGACTGCGCAAACCGTGGCCTGAGGGTGACAGGACTTACCAGCTAGACAGAAATGGCGTTTGCACTTTCATGGCTGTGCCCTCATGGGATTAATGCTTAACAAAATAAAAGAGCATGAAATTAAATGTCACTGTGGGATGCTCCCCTGCCCCCTTCCCCACTTACATCACATCTCTTGTTGAGTTCTTGCTCCGGGAGTGGGGCTGAGTCACCACCAGAAAGATGTCACTCTTGCCATGTTCTCAGTGCCATTCATTACAGTGATGTGGCTTCCACAATCTCACTGCATTTCGGAATGTATATGTTGTGCAGTGTGTTGTCGTATCCATTGCTGGCTCGTTGGATCAACATGAAAAGAGTCGACGTAGAAAGTACCTTCGCTTGGCTTTCTCAGAAGTGACCATGCCCTGATCTCTGGTGCCTTCATTTTACCTGATGGGGCAAAGAGGAACTTTGTGAACAGGTCAGAGTCAGGAAGTTGAGGTAGGGAGATCGTCCTGAATTATCCAAGCTTGTCCAGTGTCTTCCCAACAGTCCCTGCAGAAAGCGAATAGAGCCTACCAAGGTATTGTGGCGGCAGAATGGAGACTGCATTCCAGCAACTCAAGAGCAGGAGAGAGGGGCTGGGACTCCCCCAGACCCTTCAGCAGGAAGGTGCCCGAGATCTTCTCTGGCATTGTCAAGTACAATTTGACTCTGATTTTTTGAAATTTGTCTTTTTAGAAAAATTAGTATTTTGACACTACAGGGAAAAGATTTTGCTTCTAGAATTTTCTTTTTGAGGCATTCTTGAGGTCTATATTTTTCCCTTTTTGACAGTTTTTGAAGACACTCCAAGTAAACCAAAATACTAGACTGTGTGGATTATTTTGTCCTTATCCAAATGCTTGAAGTTATTAATTTTTCTTTGTATAAATATATTTTCATATCCTTCCAAAGAGGACTTAAGCTTACTTCCACAGTAGGTAAGACTTGAAACGCTATGGCTTAACTACTTTATATTATTTTAAGGACTGTTGAAATTGATGGATTATCATCAAGAAAATGAAAACAGTTCTCAAAACTTCCTTGCTGAAACAATTGAGCCTTTCAAAGCATACCCCTCCTCAAACACCAAGTATTATGTGGCTTCAGCACCTGTTATTTCTGCAAAGAGCTTAACAGACAGACTGACCAGCATGCCAAAGCAGTGTAGCACTAAATGAACAGATCTGAAATGACTGAGTTCTGCGTTTGTCAAGAACATAATAAAGGATGCTATCGAGTTTCACATGGGGATATACTGTTCCCCCAGCTACTTATAAAAATAATAGATTCTGAGACTAAGAATGAAAAATATGTGTGTTTTAAAATTCATTAGGAAATTTTCTACCAAAATGAACCGCAGGCATGTTTGCCTGATTACAGAAATGCTTTCTGACAGGTTGTGGTTATTAGCTTGATGGTTTGTGTGTCGAGAAGCAACATTGATGAGGATAGGGTGCTGTGGGGGGTACAGCGAAGTCCGTTTCCTAAAAGAAACCAGAAACAGAAATGAGATCAAGTGAAAGAAAGAGGACAAGCAGGAGAAGGCAAATGAAGGAGAAAAATGTTTTTCTTTTATCAGGGAAGTGACTCTAGGTGGCAGAATGGAGATGGTCTTCTGGATAAACAAGAAATCTGAGTCAGAGGAATGTTATGTAAGCCCCATGTTAACTGATCTGCCTGCTGCTTTAACTCAGAAACAGTCATCACAGCCTATCAATAGGAAACTTCTTGTGTAAACCATTATTATCTGATTAATCAAGGCCTTCACCTATCTAAATATTAGTAGAGGCTTTATGATAGAAATCAATACTTCTATAACCCTGACAATTATGCTGAGGTTGGTAATCTCTTAAAAGCACAGAAAAATACTTTGCTATTGCCTTGGTGAATATGGATAAGTAGTCGTTTATTTTTTAAGAGGGATGATGATGGCCCAGTTAATGTACATAGCTTGAAAAAAACAATTTTGACATGTCACCAATGGGTGACTTCGAGGAGGTTGTTTCTGGGTTATCGCACACTGAGAAAAGGCCTATGGGATACCACGTATCTTAGTGATAAGGAATACAACAGTTTACCGTTTAAACAATACGGGAGGCCAGAAAGGTGCCATCCATCCATTGAGCAGATGTCCAAGGGTGGTGTCTTTGATCCAGAAATGAGAGATGAAACAGTTAATAAACAAATCCAGGTTCTCAGGATGGCGGGGTAACTCACTCAGAGAGTGTTCTGCTTTGACCTGCTCATTGCCATGTTCACACCGGAGGAAGCTTAAGTGCTGTGGTCTCTTCCACATGGGCTCTCTCTATGTATCTCAAAATAAAATAAGTGAAATAAAGAGTTGAGGCTGTCACGGAGCTTACATTCAACTATCTTGGATTGTGAGAAGAGAGAATAGAGGAACAGAGCAACATAGGGCTCGGATGTGATGGCGTCAGAGAGAACAGCATGGGTAGTAAGGGAATCAGACAGGGTGAGGTGTGACGTCTCTAGCGAAGGCCTGTCTGGTGGAACACTCTTCAGCAAAAGTGGTTAGAGTTGTCTGGGTCACAAGCTGATCAGCTATGTGGCCAGGTGTTATTTGAGTCTGGATGTTTCTTGAGGATGTTTTGTTTGTATTATTGAGGAGTCTTTTTCTGTTTGTTTTTAAACAAGACTATTGTCATGGAGGTAAAGTCTTGCATCTTTCCAAAATGGTTGTGTTTGGACGAGTTTAACATGTCAGTGGACTGAGTAAACTCCACTGCCCTCCCTAATGTGGACAGGTCTTACTCAGCAGACGATGGGAACATGATGGCTGTGGACCCATGGAAAGAGGGACTTCTGCTCCTTAGTCATTCTGCCTTCCAGCCCAGAGGAAGCAAGGCCCTTCCTGGGCCCTGCAGTGTCATTCAGATGGAGCTGTACCCTCAGCTCACTGGGCCCACAGCCTCCATAGCTTACCCCGTCCCCACAGCTAGTCTCTCCCTGCATGTAGCACCTGTCCACCCTCTTGACTCCTCTCTGGAGAGCTCGGGTGAGCACAGACGCTGCTGCTCTGAAAAGGAAGGGGACTACAGGCAGCAGGAGAGCAGTGTGCTCAGGCCCCGTGTGAAGGGGGAGCCAAAAAGCAGTGTGTTTGGGCTGGAGGTGGCATGGCGTGTTCCCAGAGACAAGACGGCGGAGGCTACGGGGCGATAGGACTGCTGTGAGCCCAGTGCACTGCTCCATATTGCGTGCTGCTTTTGTTTGGACGTTGAAAAAGATCTGTTGTATTGTCTGCTTCATATGCGGAAGACTCATTTGAGAAAGGAAAGGAAGTCTGAGTCCCACTCCAGAAAGCCAGCTGGCGAGGAACAAAATGTGTCTCGGGCCTCTCCCAGCTGAACTAGCCCTCCGACTACAGTTTTGATATTCTTATTGAGTACTCAGACATCAATGACTATCAAGCTGATGGCAGTGCTTCTTAGAGAGGGTGAATCTGGAGAGGTAGTAAGATGGCAGTCACACCTTGTCAAGCACAGATATCATGCACAGTAACCTGGGTTCAAGACCCCAGTCCCCACTGACATGGAGGGAAAGCTTAAAAATATTGGAGTAGTGCTGCAGGTGTCTCTCATTCTGTATCTCTCTCCTACCCCTTAATATTTCTTTCTGTTTCTATCAGAAACAAAAGAAAAAGGGAACAACTGACTGTCAGGAGCAGTGGGTTCATTCATGCAGACACTGAGCCCAGTGTCAACTTGGCAGCACAATATAAATGTATCTGTACATTTTTATGTAAAGTCCAAGGATTTAATCCTGTTGAACATGAGGGTGTGTGTGTTCTTGATGATGATATCGACATAGAAAGCACACTCCAGGTCAGAGTGCTGACAGGTCATCACCAGGCAGAAAGTCAGAATGTTTCTCCCAAGAACATGGCTGCCTGGTGCTTTCAAAAAGCTTAGGGACAGTTCTGTAGAGAAACCACCAACCAGATCTGGGACACTCTGAGCCTCAGTGAAGTGACGGCAAGGAACACCGACCTGCTGAAGCTAAATGATGGTTTACGCAATACGCAAGTGAGAGAGAAGTCTCCTTCCCATGGCCGTTTCCTCCAAACAACACGTGGGAAGAGTAAGAGAAGTAGGGGATCATCATGTGGCCTTTGAGATGATCAGCGTTAACTCAGGAAAGAGTCCTTGAGGTTAAGGCAGTGGGGGCCGGTGTCAAGGGGGCTGCATCATTTGCAGGGTCTTCAGTTGTGTCCCTGTAGGAGGGCGTGTCGTTAACGTTCGGGAGCTCCAGCAGGCCGGGCTAGCTTCGCGGTGGTGAACAGAGACTCGGGGACTCATGGTTGAGCTGTAGGCAGTATCTCTTTATTCATGCAGGACGCAGCGCAATCTATACCAAGCTAAGCTAAACTAAAACTACAAACAATCTTGTCCTTATAAATATACTAGCCCAGTAGTGTGGGAACAGGATGCGACGCAGAGAGGGTGGAGAGAAAAGTGACTGGTGAAAATCAGGGTGTGACAAGGAGAGGGGGCGGAGCAGGTGAGAATTCTACCACTGAACCACCAATGCCCTGGAGGGAGGGTGGTGCTTGTTAACAGCGGTTATGTAAATAGAATGAAGTGGTTATGTAAATAGAATAGTGTTAAGCAGGGGGGATTAAACTAATGAAACAGAAGGGGTTTTTAGAAGCATACCAACAAGGGTGCACACCAGCTACAGAAGGCAAGGCACTGCCTTTAGGTGGAGAACCTGGGCCCATCAGTCAGGCCACCCACAGGGTTAAGGAGACAGCACATCTTATGAGCTGTGGCTTTGAACACCTGTGACCTCTTGTTGGTCTGCTTCTAATTCTGCTTCTAAAACGCCTTCTATTTCATTGGTTTAATCCCCCCTGCTTAACCCTGTATTCTGTTTACATAACCACTGTTAACTAAGCACCGCCCTGCTTGCAGGGCATTGGTTTAATCCCGCTGGTTCATACTCTCTTTTTGCTCCGCCCCCTCTCCTTGTCACACCCTGATTTCCACCAATTTTTTTTTCACTCCACCCTCTACATCACATCCTGTTTCCACCCTACTTGGCGAGTATATATAAGGACAGGATTGTGATTAGAGATAGCTTAGCCTAGATTGTGCTGCGTTCCACATGAATAAAGACTGAACTGCATACCACCCAGCCATGAGTCTCTGGTCATCTCTCTCTCCCGCCCAGGAAGCTAGCCTAGCAACCTCTGAGATTCTTCTGCCAGAAACCTACAGCGTGAGCCTCGCGGTGTGGAAACATCACACAAGCCCACACTGAGGACTCTGCAGAAGCCCTGGACTGTGGACGCCACAGCGTCAAGGCTGAGCACGCTGCAGATTCGTGATGCTTTGGGCCCAAGGAGACTGAAGTGACTGAAGGAGCACTGAAAGCAGCTCATGGCAGGGGCTCTTCCTCTGCCCTAAAAGCTGTTACCAGCACAGCTGGCAGAGTCTGGGTAAAGAATATGGGTTAGAAGGGAGTCTGTGCCATTGTTACTTGTCATATTTTAATAGCTTGATATATCTTAAACATGTTTTCTGTGCCTTGAAATTACACCCTTGAAACTCACAATGGGCCTAGAAGGGTTTTCTTTGTACCAGCTGAATGTGAAATATCACTGCAGCTAAACTCACTCCAGAATCTGTCGAGAAAAATAACAAGTGGGGATAGTTCCTGTCATGACTGAGTTTATTTAATGTCTGCTTTTCAGACGGAATCTCCGCCCAGGGTCTGAAGGATGCAGACGTTCCTTATATAGGACAGGGTCATTGCTTTCAAAATCTTGAGGAAAAAAGGCTGCATAACTGGGGATTTGCATATTGATGCAAAATAATGTAGAGTAAATACAGAATAAATTTACATGCACTTAATATCTCTTTAAAATTTAATTTTATTAGTGACTTAATATTGATGTACAAAATTATAAAATAACAGGGTATAATTACACACTGTTCCCACCACTAGATTTCTGTGTTCCCAATCCCGCCATTGGAAGCTACAGTAGTTCTCCCAACATCATAGGGATGGGTTGACTATTATTTCTCTAACTATCTGTCTATATTTTTATATATTTTCTGTTTTTTCCATGGTCTCCTCTTTTTTCCCAAGCCACACCTATACCTATTAGTCTTTCTGAATGTCCTTTCTTTTTTTTTTTCTCTTCTCTTTCTGGGTCCTGACGGAGTTGGGGTTCAGAGCCCTCTGGTCATCTTCCCCTAACATTACCCCCTCCCTCTGGGAGTATGGGCCAAAATTATTTATGGGGTGAAGAATCTGACTTCTGTAGTTGATTCTCCACTGGGCATGGGCATTTCCATACCTCAGTCTGTTTCTATCTTCCCCTAGTGGGGCAGGGTTCTGGGGAGACGAGGTTCTGGGACATATTAGTGAGGTTGTCTGCCCAAGCAGGTCATGCTGGGATCCTAAGAGCATCTGCAGCTTGGTGGCTGAAAGGCGGTAGGATGTAAAGCAGGACAACGTGATTGGAGAATGTCGGTATCTTCTAATTCTGCTTTTAAAAACCCCTTCTGTTTCATTTGGTTTAAATCCCCCCTGCTTAACACTGCGTTCTATTTACATAACCACTGTATTCTATTTACATAACCACTGCCGTCTATTTACATAAATCACTTTTACATTTACATAAAACACCACCTTCCCTCCAGGGCATTGGTGGTTTAGTGGTAGAATTCTCACCTGCTCCACCCCCTCTCCTTGTCACACCCTGATATTCTCCTTGTCACACCCTGATTTTCACCAGTCACTTTTCTCTCCACCCTCTCTGCGTCACATCCTGTTGACACCCTACTTGGGAAGTATATATAAAGACAGCATTTTGAGTTTTAGTTGGTTGTTAGTTTAGTCTAGCTTGGTATAGATTGTGCTGCGTCCTGCATGAATAAAGAGATATTGCGTACAGCTCAACCATGAGTCCCTGGTCGTCTGTCTCCCATCAGTGAAGCTCAGCCCGACAGGAGAACAGGAGCCAAAGGCTGGGAGAGAGCAGATGAGAGTGGGGATGGTAGGGCAGAAAGAAGCAAGGGTGTCTATTTAGGTGTGTTCTCAGGGCACATATGCCTTTCATAGTTTTTGCTTGAGTTTGAAAGCTAACATGGATTTGGACAAAAATATTGTCTGGAAGAGGATGTCATAGCTGAAAATAGGGCTAGAAAGTTGGATTAGGGCAGACACACACAGTTAATATCTTAAGAGTATAGAGAAGGAGTTAGACAAAGGAACAAGAGAACAAGTAGAAAAAGGGACAGTGAAATCCCTGCGCGGACTTAACTAGATTGCTCCTCTTGGCATCCCGCAGTAAGAACTCTGCATCAGGGAGTCTCCATTTCTCTCTGTCCTATCCAACAATGATGGCATCAATAACAACAATAATAATAACTACAAGAACAATTTAAAAAACAGGGGCAACAAAAGGGAAAATAAATAAATATAAAAACTTAAAAAAAAAAAAAAGAGAACACTGCGTTAGTGTTCAGGCATCACTGCCTCCAGTGCTCCGTTGGCATCATGCTAGCACATCATGGACTGGGGATAAAAACTGTGGACTGAAAAATGACACTTATGGAAATTCAAAATGATATTGCAAATTAAACAGCTTTATACTGATGGTGAGAATGAACCCATAATGAGGTTATCCCACCCAGAGTTTGGTCAAGGAGAATGTCCATTGAGAAGCTGATGCCGTTATGCATCAGCAGATCAGTACGCCGCCGGTGGGAGCCTGGCAGACTCATGCTTCTTCTTTGCCTCCAGGGTTATTGCTGGGGCTCGGTGCCTGCACTACACAGCCACTGCTCCTGGAGGCCATTTCCCCCCCATTCTGTTGTCTTTTTTGTTGTTGTTATTGTTATTGTTACCATTGGTGGTGTTGTTGGATAGGACAGAGAGAAATGGAGAGGGGAGGGGAAGTTAGAGAGCAAGAGAAAGACAGACACTTGCAGACCTGCTTCACCACTTGTTAAGCGACTCCCCTGTAGGTGAGGAGCTGGGGGGCTCGAACCAAGATCCTTACGCCGGTCCGTCTGCTTTATGCCATGTGTGCTTAACCTGCTGAACTACCGCCTGACCCCCATGGGTCATGCTTATAAGTGCAGAAGCAAGTAGCCAACAGACAGAAAGAAGGGTGTGGGCCAGACTCCGCAGGGAGTGCTGACAGCTCCCCCTTGTAGAGGTGATTCCTGCCGTGTCGTGGTGAGGGTTAAAATTGGAGAGGAAGGCAGAGTAGAAATGTCAAGTCTGTGTCCTAAGCAAGAAGCTTGGCCTTTATCCAGCATCAAGAGGGGAGGAAACATTAAAGGATTCTGAGTAGGAGGTGAGGCATTGTATGCATTAAGCAGATTAATTTAATGATCAAATAGTGAGGCTATCAGAGGCACAATGGAGCAGCTAGCCTATTACTGAAATAGCATGTCATTATTTTAATGCAGCTACAGAGAGGTGCTGTTAAACATGATACATTTTGATATTTTGCCAATAATAGCTGCCTTTATTCTATAGACACTACCTTTATTCTATAGCCTTATCTTGCCAACGTCTGAGGTCCACATGATAAAATAGCCAGGGAAAACTTGACAGTGTTTTACCATAGAGACTAAGTTGGGGGTGTGTGACCCCTGGCATTCCCTTACTATTGTTTTAATTCTTTACTGGTGACTTAGTAATGATTAACAACATTGTACGATAACAGGGGTACAATTCCTTACAGTTCCCACCACCTTCTCTTCCTGAGAGACTAAGGGAATTCCATGGGCCTTTGTGCTAATAACCATCAGAGGTGTGGTTACCTGGGAACCACAGATACACCCCAGCAGACTCACTAGTGTGTGAGCTATTCGTTGCTGAGTGTCTTCCCAGCATGCTGGAGCTTCTAGTCTCGATGACATCTGCAGAGTACAGCTGGAGTCTGGCAGATGGACATGGGGAATGCAAAGTTCCTACATTTCCAATGGCAGCCACAGGTCATCAGTTATGTGCTGACGGCACCCATAAAATACCTCAATTTTATGTTTCCTTAGGCAATGCCTCTCCTACATACTAATAAGAAAGATACTGGTTTGGGCCAGTTGTAACAGATGCTCAGGCTGGGTGCTGAATGTGAGAGGCAGGCAGCTTCCTAGCATCTCAATGTCTTCTGGGGCATCCTGGTCAGGGGGTGGCCTATGGAACTTCCTGCAGAAAATCCCATCTGTGGCGATTCTAAAATGCCTTGTTGGCTTTCCTTGTTAACTCTGTGTGTTCAGGAAATGGGGTTCACTTTCTAGACACACCGAGTGTACGTACACACAGTCTGAGTCATATGGTCACTGGGGTGTTCTAGTGAGAGTCAACTACAGTCCTCTGCTCTACCAGCTGTGCTGTTGCAGGGATGGGACACTGGGGTGTTCTGACATGGGATTGCTTGGGCGCCAAGTCAGTCGGCCTGTCGCCGTGATGAATAGGAAGGACAGTCTTCCAGACAGCAGCACCAGAAGCCCAGACATGCTCTGTTGTTACTGTTACATCTCAGATTGTAACTGAAAGATAATGTTTAGGCTACGACATTTTCTTTACAAATGTGCAAAAGGTATGTCTGTTAGAACTTTCCTTTTGAAAAGTATGGCTTGCGTTTTAATTACATTTTGACCATGGAGAGTCAAGATTCTGTGACTTTAATGAATTTCCATCCATTTCCTACAAGGGAAGGCAGTTCACACACGCGCACACACACACACACACACACACACACACACACACACACACACACACACACACCATGCTGTTATATATTTCTTGGTGTCACCCCTCCTCTCCTCGCGCCCCATGAAAGTGACTGGTTTCTAAGTTTAAGGCTTTTCTCTAGGAAGCCAGTTGCAAGGACTCAGTTGATGAGGAGATGGGGTTGCGGGAAAGCAGTTTGGACTTAGGAGGGAGGGACGGTCGTGGACAGGGCTGAACCCTCAAGTCTGCTGTAGGTGACACGTGGCTTAAGAGCTTTAGAGGAGGTGCCCTGTCAGGGATGGCAAGTGCAGCTCTCCAAAGGGCCTGGGAGGCCACATGAAGACACCGCAGGCCGTGCCATCTTTGCGGAGCCTGCATCTAGTGACCCCACACAGACGGCGCATGGAGCTGCGGCGTTGCACATGTGGTGGGCGTGCTGAAACGTGCCACAGCGCGCAAGCTCTCGTTCCTGGGGCCTGAGGCATGAGGGAGTGTCTGCTCCTGCTTTTAGGAAGCTTGGCTGGTCCTTGTTTCTGCTTTTCTTCATGGTGTTGGCTATCAGGAGAACATGCCGCAGTTTGGGGGTGCTTTATCTTGTTTCTTTCGCTTTTCTTCTTACAGTTTCTCTTTGTTTTGTACGGTGTATGTATAACATCAGCATTCTCATATATCTTATTCCGTCGTGATGAGGTTAATATGATATTACTATTGGAACTCCACATGAAAGCTTTCTGCAGCAAATGTGTGTGTGATTTTTCTCACTGCATTTCTCTCTAAACTAGCTTACCACTGCCTCTCGGGACTCCTTTGCTTCTGTTCCTAAGCACTGTTGTTAGGGGAGTGTGTCGACACGTCGACAAGTGCCTGCCAAGACCTTATTTTACTTGTCGATTTTATTAACAGTGTACAGACGCGCAACTGCAGACAGTCTGTGAGATGTCTAAGCACATCTTGACGACTTGGTTCAGCCTTGCTTCTGTGGGTGGGACAAGTGGCTGTTACAGTCGTGTGGAGATGGCTTAGTGGGGAAGGCACGGAGCTCTTACAGGTAACTGTGCCTCCTCTAGGATCACTTTGGGAATACCGGGAATCCTGCCAATCCTGGCACAGTCATCTGTGATGTTCAGTGTTCTCTTTGCTACCTTTCACTGGGACTTCACTGGGTCCACTGTTTTCAGATAGAAAGAGAGAGAGATGCTGAACCAGTGAGTGCTCTAGTGAGGAGGTGTCCCCACGCCATGGGAAAGCAGACACCCTCTGAGGTGAGCTGCCTCACCAGCCCTCAGGCCTTCAGCAGCCTGTTATCTTGTCATTAAGGCTGAGGAATAACAGAGGGGAGAGGCAGGGCCCATCAGCATCACTTGTGGGTCTCTGTGGCAGATGAAAGATGTGGAAGACAGCAGAGTTTTGTCTTTACTCTTCACTGCACTTGGAACAGAGGCATGCTCATGTCTCTCCCTAGCACTCTTAGCTTTTATGTCCCATCACACAAAATTCACTGATATAAGCATTTTACAAATTACAAGCCCAAGTAAATATGCCCTAGTCACTCATATCAGAAGGTGTTTAAAAAAAGCTTAAAGATCCATCTGTTAGGGTAAGGGTAGACAGGATAATGGCTCTGCACAGACTCTCCTGCCTGAGGCTCCTAGGTCCAGGTTTAATCCTCTGGATCACCATAACCCAAGCTGAGCAGTGCTCTGGTAAAATAATGATGACAATAATAATAATCCATCTGCTAAATGCATTTTTAAAACATATTTACCTGTTATATTTTGCAACCAGGATTCTCCATGTCCCACTGTCTGCATCAGGAATCCACACTCCCAGTATCCATTTAAAATATTTATTTTTTGTATATTTTATATACAAAATTTTATATATTTATTTATTTATTTGTTGCCCTTGTTGTTTTATTGTTGTAGTTATTATTACTGTTGTTACTGATGTCGTTCTTGTTGGATAGGACAGAGAGAAATGGAGAGAGGAGGGGAAGACAGAGAGGGGGAGAGAAAGACAGACACCTGCAGACCTGCTTCACCGCCTGTGAAGCGACTCCCCTGCAGGTGGGGAGCCGGGGCTTGAACCGGGATCCTTCTACCAGTCCTTGCACTTTGCACCACCTGCGCTTAACCCACTGTGCTACCGCCCGACTCCCTCCATTATCCATTTTTTCCTACGTTTCATTCTTTAAGATTTATTTACTACATATGAGAGTGCATATAAGACTTTCACATGAGGCAGAGAGAAAGATGGAGAGAGGGAAAGAGAGAAAGGGAGAGGGAGAGAGGAAGAGGGAGAGAGGGAGTGAGAGAGAGGGAGAGAGGGAGAGAGGGAGAGAGGGAGAGGGAGAGAGGGAGAGGGAGAGAGGGAGAGGGAGAGAGGGAGTGAGAGAGAGAGAGGGAGGGAGGGAGAGGGAGGGAGAGAAAGAGAGAGGGAGAGAGAGGGAGAGAGAGACAGGGAGAGGGAGAGGGAGAGAGGGAATGAGAGAGAGAGAGGGAGAGGGAGAGAGAGGAAGAGAAAGAGAGAGGGAGAGAGGGAGAGGGAGAGAGAGAGAGGGAGAGAGAGGGAGAGAGAGGGAGAGAGGGAGAGGGAGAGAGAGAGAGGAAGAGAGAGAAAGAGAGAGGGAGAGAGAGGGAGAGAGAGGGAGACAAGGAGAGGGAGACAAGAGAGGGAGAGAGGGAAAGAGGCTAGAGCAACTCTGGCATATGAGGTGCATGGCGTCAAGTTGGGAAACTCAGGGTGAGAGCTGGTTCTCTATCAGAGGAGCTCCTTACCCCACTGCTCTGCCTCCCTCCTTCCCTCCCTCCCTCCCTCCCTCCCTCCCTCCCTCCCTCCGTCCCTACCTCCCTCCCTCCTTCCCTCTTTTCCTCTCTTCTCTTTCCTAATTTTTCATCTATCTTCCATGAATGTATCTGTCTGTCTGCCTAGCTAACACGTGTGTGCCTGTGATAGCTCATGATGAGTGGCATTTTATGTAGGAAGCAGGGTGAAAGCTTCTGAACGTGACGGGAACCCTTCAAAGAGGAGGCTAGTGAGCCAGCTCTATGGCTTTGCCACCTGCTTCGCCATATAAGCCAAGAAGAGAGGAGGTCTTCCCCAGAGCCAGGAAGAGAGGAGGTCTTCCCAGACCCAGGAAGAGAGGAGGTCTTCCCAGACCCAGGAAGAGAGGAGGTCTTCCCAGACCCAGGAAGAGAGGAGGTCTTCCCAGACCCAGGAAGAGAGGAGATCCTCACAGACCCAGGAAGAGAGGAGATCTTCCCAGACCCAGGAAGAGAGGAGATCTTCCCAGACCCAGGAAGAGAGGAGGTCTTCCCAGACCCACGAAGAGAGGAGGTCTTCCCAGACCCAGGAAGAGAGGAGGTCTTCCCAGACCCAGGGAGAGAGGAGATCTCCCCCAGACCCAGGAAGAGAGGAGATCTTCCCCAGACCCAGGAAGAGAGGAGATCTTCCCCAGACCCAGGAAGAGAGGAGATCTTCCCCAGACCCAGGAAGAGAGGAGATCTTCCCAGACCCAGGAAGAGAGGAGGTCTTCCCCAGACCCAGGAAGAGAGGAGATCTTCCCAGACCCAGGAAGAGAGGAGATCTTCCCAGACCCAGGAAGAGAGGAGGTCTTCCCCAGACCCAGGAAGAGAGGAGATCTTCCTAGACCCAGGAAGAGAGGAGGTCTTCCCCAGACCCAGGAAAAGAGGAGGTCTTCCCAGACCCAGGAAGAGAGGAGGTCTTCCCCAGACCTGAGCCCCCAGCTCTGAGTGGTGAGGGCCAAGTGTGGGTTCCGTCACCATCTGTTTCAGCAGCCTGGGCCAAGCAGTGAGCACATTGCCTCAGTTTGAAACTTGCTCCTTTGTGCAGATATTTGTAGGGCTTCTCTGATTCTTGATGGTTTTGGCAATGAGTTGAGTACTTTCACTGTTAAAAGGGAAAAGATGATGTGAAAAATGTGTTGGTATGCTTTTAAAAACCTCTTCTGTTTCATTTGGTTTAATCCTCCCTGCTTAACACTATTCTATTTACATAAAAACTTCATTCTATTTACATAACCGCTGTTAACAAGCACCACCCTCCCTCCTGGGCATTGGTTCAATCCCCACTGGTTCATGATATGTTTCTGCTCCACCCCCTCTCCTTGTCACACCCTGATCCTCTCCTTGTCACACCCTGATTTTCACCAGTCACTTTTCTCTCCACCCTCTCTGTGTCACATCCTGTTCACACCCTACTTGGGCAGTATATATAAAGATAACATTGTTCGTTTTAGTGAGTTGTTAGTTTAGTCTAGCTTGGTATAGATTGCGCTGCATCCTGCATGAATAAAGAGATACTGCCTACAGCTCAACCATGAGTCCCTGGTCGTCTGTCTCCCATCAGTGAAGCTCAGCCCGACATATGATGCCCAAACAAGGGACTGACATAAGCCCTGAAACAGAGATCAGCACCAACGTGGGACCTAACCCGCCCATCGCCCAAATAAGTAAACTTGGCTACCCATCCACCATGGGTTGCCTTTCTACTTATGAAGAGGTTTGCCAAAGCCTCTACTGTTTCATCATGAGACAGTTACTCTGTCTCTGGAACATTTTACTCTGGGCCACATTTAGGTTCCCTGACCGGGAAATTTGGTTTCTTATGACCAGGATCATAGAGCTTGGGAGATGCACGGAGATTTCTCCTTGGACTTTCTGGATTCCCTCTCCCATGTTTCCTGAGGAAAAGGACTACATTTTGCTCCAGGCCACAATTTGGTTCTTTATGACCGTGATCATAGACCTTGGGATATGCACGGAGATTTCCCCTGGGACTTTCTGGACTTCTTCTCGCATGTTTCCCATGGAGAAGGACTACTCTAATTTGAGGAGCGTTCTCCAGTACCATGGCAGTCCCCAAGAATGGAGACACGGGGTTAGTTCTGCTCTCCTGATTGGATTCTTTCTTCGATGGGAAGACACTTTTAAAAATGGGTGCCTGAAGCAATCCAGCAGGAACAGTCAGAAGCACCCTAAATGGAATTTCGAGGAGCTTTTTGGACTAGGACGCCCTCTGGGGACTCATGATACTACCTGGTGAGATCTGCATAATCTGGTTCAAGTTGCGTTTCATAAGAGAGTGATTTAATGACTGAATTTTTTTATGACATTGACTTAAAAAATGCTGGATGCAGCCATGATTTCTAGAGACATCCAGAAACAATCCAAAAAATTGTTTTTTTCCTCCTTTGATTTCTTTTTTATGTCTTGGCATAAATCTGAAACGTTTAATCCTGAAACAGTATGAGTTATGGGTGGGGCAGATAGTGCAATGATTATGTTAATTCTTCTTCTAGTATTTGCCATTATGTTAATTATTCTCATGCCTAAGGCTTCTACTGTGGTTCTTCTGTTTACCTTTCCACATTTCATTGAGTTTAAACTGTTTAAACAACCTTAAAATCATACTAGAAAGGACTTCCAATTATAATGGAGTTATCAATTATAGTAAACTTCTAATCTGCTACAAGTTTTGTTTTACAAGTAAGTGAATTTCAGCTGTCAAGTCTTCACATGAAAAAGCATCTACTCAAATGGAATTCCTGGAAATCCACTTGGATCCTGTTCTCTGACATCACCCACAAGATGGAATGACTACAGCACACCCCCGGAAACCAATGATGTGACCTGGCATGACCTGAAGAAACAGATTCACAGACTCCAAAGCTCACTCTCTACAGAAAAGCAGAATTCTGGTGGCCAACATTCCCCATCAAGACAGACATGCAGTGTTTCATCCCTTGGCATTTTCTTCCGTGGTCATCTACTTTGAACTGACACTTCCATCGGACTTATTGATACACGTTGCTGTGTTTCTCAAAGACTAACTTCAGCCAGAGCCTTGGGACTCTATAGGCCATGTCCCCTTGCCTGCAAGCTCTGACCCTAGAGACAGAAAACTCCCCCTCCTTATTAGGTTATGCCCACAGAGGCAGAAAACGCCCTTTGAGGCAAGAGATGCCCACAGAGGCATGAAGCACCCCCAAAGGCAATTGATACCCCCAGAGGCAAGAAATGCCCTTTTGCCTGCTAGGCCTTGCCCTTTGAGGCAGAA
The DNA here is from genome assembly GCF_950295315.1 of Erinaceus europaeus. Classification (NCBI taxonomy): domain Eukaryota; kingdom Metazoa; phylum Chordata; class Mammalia; order Eulipotyphla; family Erinaceidae; genus Erinaceus; species Erinaceus europaeus. The sequence continues at coordinate 1,399,287 of NC_080170.1, forward strand.
AACGCCCCCTCAGGCCTCCCCTTGGCATCACACTGGTTATTGCTGCTCGCCTATTTTGTTTTCCATGTCTTATGCCAGTTCTTTTGAAAACGCCTGTACGATATAGGTTTCTGTTCACCCCACAATCCTGATACTATGGTCATTAGTTAAAAAGAAAGGGGGAATTGTTGGTATGCTTTTAAAAACCTCTTCTGTTTCATCTGGTTTAATCCTCCCTGCTTAACACTATTCTATTTACATAACCACTTCATTCTATTTACATAACCGCTGTTAACAAGCACCTCCCTCCTTCCTGGGCATTGGTTCAATCCCCATTGGTTCATGATATGTTTCTGCTCCAACCCCTCTCCTTGTCACACCCTGATCCTCTCCTTGTCACACCCTGATTTTCACCAGTCACTTTTCTCTCCACCCTCTCTGTGTCACATCCTGTTCACACCCTACTTGGGCAGTATATATAAAGATAACATTGTTCATTTTAGTGAGTTGTTAGTTTAGTCTAGCTTGGTATAGATTGCGCTGCGTCCTGCATGAATAAAGAGATACTGCCTACAGCTCAACCATGAGTCCCTGGTTGTCTGTCTCCCATCAGTGAAGCTCAGTCTGGCAAAAATGTACTTGTTATGTGAAGATAAGTCCGATATCCTATAACAAGACGTGACAGCCACGAGGGTGAAGATGAAATGCAGCCTGCAGTAAGGGAGGCTCCAGGCCGCAGGAGGAGAGGGCAGTTTTCCTTCTGCCTAACTAGGATTGTGAGGAGATGCACAGGGTTCATGGAGAAGAAAGGAGGTCCTTTTACTCTTCATCTTTGTGCTGAACTCTCATTTAAGAAGCAGTTAAAAGGAAGGAGGAAACAAACTGGCGGGCGGAGTGTCTCACAGGCCACAGGTTGTCTGTGGGACGGCACAGTGCCCTGGCTGGCCATGGGTTCCCGCTGCCTGCGCCAGGCCTCAGCCACACCGTTCATGCAGCAAGTCGCCCTGAAGCTCAAGGCAGAGCAGAGAAGATGCCGGAGGCCGGCAACTCAGACCCGTCTCTGCTGGCCACAGTGGCTGGTGAGAGATGAGGGTGGGTGGGCGAGGGTGCTTGACAGAGTCACGACCACCAAGGGCAGGGTGCTTTCCAGCTCCAGGAAGCTCAGCACAAGGGCCAGCCACCCTGACTGAAGGAGGGCAGCCTCTGCTTCCAGAGGGCTGGGGAATCAGACCCCCGGCTGTAATTAACTTAAAGGGGGTTTGGTGCTGGGGCTGCTGCTTGAGGCGGTGTGTGAAAGGACTCATCGTGGGAGCTGGGAACTGGTTTAAACAGTACACGGTTTATTAGGGTGACACAGGTAAAAGGCAAAATAAGCACCTGTCATCAATGGTTAAGTGTACACTAGGTCCATAAAGTCTGAGTATAGTCATCAAAAGTTTAGTCCAGGGAGTCGGGCGGTAGCGCAGCGGGTTAAGCGCACGTGGCAAAAAGCACAAGGACCAGCTTAAGGACCCTGGTTTGAGCCTCCGTCTCCCCACCTGCAGGGGAGTCGCTTCACAGGCGGTGAAGCAGGTCTGCAGGTGTCTCTCTTTCTCTCCTCCTCTCTGTCTTCCCCTCCTCTCTCCATTTCTCTCTGTCCTATCCAACAACAAGTACATCAATAACAATAATAATAATAACTATAAAAACAAAAAACAACGAGGGCAACAAAAGGGAATGAATAAATAAACAAATATTTTTAAAAAGTTTAGTCCCACAAGATAAGCAATGATCAGCTCTGGTAAAGTTGCTCATGGCTGCAGAGGGTCTAAAAGCTTACCAGCTACAGAGTCACAGTGTTCAGTTCCCAGGAGAGGTAGCCATGGCAGAACCTGGCGCACCTCCACCCACGGATGCTTCCAACCATGAGAAACAGCAGCAGCCAGAGAGAGAGCGAGAGTTCCAGCTGGGCTCCCTTTAAGCCTATTTAGCCTACCCACAATGCTTTGCACACCGGCACAGTCTGGACCCACCCACAGTCCGCCATGTGCCTGCACAGACCACTGCACACTCGCCACGGCTGACGTCAGCACTGTGTGGGGGCTTCCGTCCATGGTCACAGGCATATTGTGAACCCACACCCCACCCTGCACGTGGGCCTGCGTGGCCTCTCCCCTGCAGGGCTCTGGCTCAGCCCCCTGGGCCCTGGGATCCCCACATCTTGCCCTGGCTCCTGAGCACACCCAACACGTCTGATGTGCTTCTTTGCTGGTATTTGTTTGTTTTCCAGCATGCCTTCTTTATTTTTTTTCCAATTCCTTTTTAAAAATTATCTTTATTTAGTTACTGGGTAGAGACAGCCAGAAATCAAATGGAGAGAGGGAGAGAGACAGAGAGACACCTGCAGCCCCGCTTCACCATTCACAAGGCTTTCACCCTGCAGGGGTGGCCGGGGACTTGAACCTGTAACGTGCGCACTCAGAGAGGTGCACCACCGCCCGGCCCCCACCATGACCTAGCTCATGGCCAGGGTTTTCTTCTCAGTCCTGACAGTTTGTTTTTTTTTAATTCTCACTTTTTTCCACTCCTCCTCTTCTTTCCTGTGGCTCTGTTTCACTTTTATTTTCCTTCCTTTTTTCCTTCCCTCTTCCCCTGTCTTCTCTTTCTAAATTCCTTCCTTCCTTCTTTGCCTGTATCTTTTTAGGAGATGAAAATTAGAAACTAAGATTCTATTTTTGAGGGTATAGGAAATTAATATTGCACTCTGTGTGTCTAGCACAAGAACACTCCACGAGCAAACTTGGGTAACGTCAATACTGTACTGATTCATCAGAAATGCAGAGTTTTGTTTCCCTTGGCCTGAGCCCTTTGCTGGACGTTCTGTCATTCAGCTCACTAGCAAGTCTCCGCCAGGAGCAGCATCCTGCGGTCTGTGCCCTCCTTGGCCTGAGCCCTTTGCTGGACGTTCTGTCATTCAGCTCACTAGCAAGTCTCTGCCAGGAGCAGCATCCTGCGGCTGTGCCCTCCTTGGCCTGAGCCCTTTGCTGGACGTTCTGTCATCTCAGCTCACTAGCAAGTCTCCGCCAGGAGCTGCATCCTGCGGCTGTGCCCTCCTTGGCCTGAGCCCCTTGCTGGACGTTCTGTCATTCAGCTCACTAGCAAGTCTCTGCCAGGAGCAGCATCCTGCGGCTGTGCCCTCCTTGGCCTGAGCCCCTTGCTGGACGTTCTGTCATCTCAGCTCACTAGCAAGTCTCCGCCAGGAGCTGCATCCTGCGGTCTGTGCCCTCCTTGGCCTGAGCCCCTTGCTGGACGTTCTGTCATTCAGCTCACTAGCAAGTCTCTGCCAGGAGCAGCATCCTGCGGCTGTGCCCTCCTTGGCCTGAGCCCCTTGCTGGACGTTCTGTCATCTCAGCTCACTAGCAAGTCTCCGCCAGGAGCAGCATCCTGCGGCTGTGCCCTCCTTTGCTTCCAGAGTCTCACATTGCAGTCGGTTTCTGAATGTCATGCTCGAGCAGAAGCACCCAGAGCCGTGGTATAAGCTCACTTTACTATTCTTGTGCAGGAGAACAGGGTGTCAGGCTCAGAGAAATATTTAATTTGAGCAGACTTATGGGGCATGCATTTTTAAGGTATCTGTAAATTCTAAAAGTGGGACTTGTACTGCGTACTCGCACATTAGCGCTTTATACTTTGGCTGGTGGGGACTATATCGTAGACTTGATCATTCTCATAAAGATATCAGAGGGAAGGAAAACAGCCTTGCACGTGAAGTTTATGCTTTGCTGATCAGGCTCCTCAGTCAACACGATGGTTATGGAATAATGTTACATTTTCTCTTTGTCTGGCTTCCTATTTATATTTATGAGTATAGACTGACTTCTTCTGCTTCGCTATCAAACTAATGTACAGTCCCATACCACAGAAGCAGAACTGGCTTGGAGACAAGACAGAATACCTAATACAATATTAAGCAACATAGCACAGCTCAGCAAACAGCACACAGCACTCAGCACACAGCACACAGCACTCAGCACAGTACACAGCACACAGCACACAGCACACAGCACAGCACACAGCACTCAGCACACAGCACACAGCACTCAGCACAGTACACAGCACACAGCACACAGCACACAGCACAGCACACAGAACACAGCACACAGCACACAGCACAGCACATAGCACAACACACAGCACAGCACACAACACACAGCACAGCACAGCACAGCACACAGCACAGCACAGCACACAGCACAGCACACAGCACACAGCACAGCACAGCACACAGCACAGCACACAGCACACAGCACAGCACACAACACAGCACACAGCACAGCACATAGCACAACACACAGCACAGCACACAACACACAGCACAGCACAGCACAGCACACAGCACAGCACACAGCACACAGAACAGCACAAAGTACACAGCACAGCACACAGCACAGAGCACAGCACACAGCACAGCACACCACAGCACAGCACACAGCACAGCACACAGCACAACACACAGCACAGCACACAACACACACCACAGCACAGCACAGCACACAGCACAGCACATAGCACAACACACAGCACAGCACACAACACACAGCACAGCACAGCACACAGCACAGCACACAGCACACAGAACAGCACAAAGCACACAGCACAGCACAGAGCACAGCACAGCACACCACAGCACACAGCACACAGCACAGCACAGCACAGCACACAGCACAGCACAGCACACAGCACAGCACACAGCACAGCACACAGCACAGCACAGCACACAGAACACAGCACAGCACAGCACACAGCACAGCACAGCACACAGCACAGCACACAGAACAGCACAGCACACAGCACAGCACAGCACAGCACAGTGCACAGCACACAGCACACAGCACAGCACAGCACAGCACAGCACAGCACAGTGCACAGCACACAGCACACAGCACACAGCACAGCACAGCACACAGCACAGCACACAGCACAGCACAGCACAGCACACAGCACAGCACAGCACAGCACACAGCACAGCACACAGCACACAGCACAGCACACAGCACAGCACAGCACAGCACACAGCACAGCACAGCACACAGCACAGCACACATCACAGCACACAGCACAACACACAGCACAACACACAGCACACAGCACAGCACACAGCACAGCACAGCACACAGCACACAGCACACAGCACAGCACACAGCACAGCACAGAGCACAGCACAGCACACCACAGCACACAGCACACAGCACAGCACAGCACACAGCACAGCACAGCACACAGCACACAGCACAGCACACAGCACAGCACAGCACACAGAACACAGCACAGCACAGCACACAGCACAGCACAGCACACAGCACAGCACACAGAACAGCACAGCACACAGCACAGCACAGCACAGCACAGTGCACAGCACACAGCACACAGCACAGCACAGCACAGCACAGCACAGTGCACAGCACACAGCACACAGCACAGCACAGCACACAGCACAGCACACAGCACAGCACAGCACAGCACACAGCACAGCACAGCACAGCACACAGCACAGCACACAGCACACAGCACAGCACACAGCACAGCACAGCACAGCACACAGCACAGCACAGCACACAGCACAGCACACATCACAGCACACAGCACAACACACAGCACAACACACAGCACACAGCACAGCACACAGCACAGCACAGCACACAGCACACAGCACAGCACAGCACACAGCACAGCACACAGCACAGCACACAGCACAACACACAGCACACAGCACACAGCACAGCACAGAGCACAGCACACAGCACACAGCACACAGCACAGCACAGCACAGCACAGCACACAGCACACAGCACACAGCACAGCACAGCACAGCACACAGCACAGCACACAGCACACAGCACAGCACACAGCACAGCACAGCACACAGCACAGCACACATCACAGCACACAGCACAACACACAGCACAACACACAGCACACAGCACAGCACACAGCACAGCACAGAGCACAGCACACAGCACACAGCACACAGCACAGCACAGCACACAGCACAGCACACAGCACAGCACACAGCACAGCACACAGCACAGCACACAGCACAACACACAGCACACAGCACAGCACAGAGCACAGCACACAGCACACAGCACAGCACAGCACACAGCACAGCACACAGCACAGCACACAGCACACAGCACACAGCACAGCACAGCACAGCAAGCACATTTGCCGACTCTCCCTGCTACCAGGACTCATGCACTTGCCACCCTTAGATGCACACAGCATTTGGGTTACTTGTTATGAAATTAGAACTAGATTTGCTAAAGCATAAACTGTTCTCCCCATGTTTAGGTGTCTCGGAACAGTATCTCTGCTATTAGAGAATTAGCCGTAGACTGTCACTTATTTCTTCCTCTGCTGCAACCCCACAGGGCTGCCTCTTTCCTGAGTGCCAGCCTACCTGCACGGTTTGCTCCCTCACGGGGTTAACACTGCTGGTGTGAGCTGGGAGCAGGAAGGCGGCCAAGGCCTGCTGGGTACACAGGGACCGAGGTTTGAGTTCCCCTGCCTCACTGGCAGGAGAAATGCTTCACAGGCAGTGAAGCAGGGCTGCAGGCATCTCTGTCTCTCTCCCCCTCTCTATCTGCCGTCCCTCTCAATTTCTGTCTCTATCAGGTAAAATAAATAAAGTTAAAAACAAAAACCAAGGGGAGCAGAATGGAGAAGGGGTATCTGCAGAATGAGCTGCAGTGGAAATCACAGATGGTAAGACTACACAATCGCCTCTAACAAACTGAAAATATTTCAAGATCTCTTGTAACATAACTAGCGCTCCTCCTGTGATCTCAGCAAATATATGGCAGTCAGGACCCACAAGCCACACACCTCCTCATGGACATTGGGCTTGGCCGTGGCCCGAATCCGCGGCTGCCACAGACACCGGTGAGCCTTTGAGGAGACACAGGTGCTGCTGGCCGCACGGAGTGACCAGGGAGGTCACAGGCGGCGCATGGCTGAGGCAGGCACAAAGCCTGGCAGCTGGGATACATGTGTCCCCACCAGCAGCCTCTCAGGCAACAACACGCACTTTCCACGGGGTCCTCCACAGAGTGAGCTGTCGGGGGAGAGAGAAGGGATCGGAGTGGAGAGGGAACACAAATATTTATTCATGTGGACACCTCAGAGTTGGGTGAGAGCACAGAGGTTCAGGCCACGTGGAGCTAGCAAAATGGCCGCCTCCCACTACTGCAGCAACCCTTCTCTGCGTCCGGTTGCCAAGGTGAAAAGGGGCAAAAAGAGAGAGGGGCAGAAGCAGAAGGGATTTTATGGGAGAAATTCCGGAAGTGACAAGTCGGGACAGGATTGGCTAGGAAATAAGGCACTCCGGGAATAGGGTTTCTCACAGGAATTGACAATACCCTGAGGGGACAACATGGTGGATGTGACCACATCTGCATAATTTCCCAACAGTGAGCCATTCACTCATGGCCATCACTGCCTCTTCTTTTTCACCTGGTCCTTGAGCGGCTCACACTTTTCCTGTCCACAACTCTCCACAGGCTCTGCTTTGTAGGAGGGCCGGCACCCAGTCTCTTTGGGCAGCTGTCTCCTCCCTGTCATCCAGCTCTTTCGCCACGTCCTCTGGTACCATCTCCTCTGCCTAACAACCCCTCATGCCCACGACGTGAGCGCCCTCTGTCCCCAGACTGCCCTGCGGCTCCTCAGAGCCTCACGTTCCTTCCATGTTTCTCTCGCCCTGTCTCCACTTCTACTGCTTCTCCTGAGTGTATTCTCTCGGAGGACAGCAGCTTGTCTGTCTTGCTCACACCGCTAACCCTCAGTCCCCAGTACACTCCTGACACCTCTGGGCATCTCACCCACGTTTGTGAACAGGGGGAAATGTCTTTCCTCTTTAATAATTTTGATTTGCAATACCTTAAAATTTTGATAGTTACAAAGAGCAGCTGTGAGGGAAGAGAGGGCTCTGCAGCCTGGCCTCGCCACTTGTGAAGCCTTCCCTTTGTCAGTGAAGAGTGGAGGCTTGCACCCAGGTGCCTGTGCACTGTGAAATGTGCACCCTACCAGGTGCGCCAACACCTGGCCCTGATACACATTTATTCTTTGTTGATGAAACGTTGGTTCTCAATATCATGGAACGCGCAGTGTGTAGTTTTATACTTACATAACACCCACCACCACAGTCCCACGCCATCACAGCAGAGACATTCTCCCTGACCACCCTCTACTTGTAGTCCCCACCCCCAGGAAGATTCTGTCTTTTCACAGAATCTCTGTCAGTGCGGATATTGAGATTTTGTTTGCTCATCTTCCACACATGTGTGAGACTTCCTGATAACATCTATGACTTCCTTCCTGACTCATGGCACGTGAATCATCATCACCTTCAGCTTCATCTGTGTTATCCCAAAGGCACAGCCTGAGTGGACACCCATTCCACTGAGTGCCTGCCTGTCTGCCTGTCTATCTGTCTATCTATCTGTCTGTCTGTCTGTCTGTCTATCTATCTATCTATCTATCTATCTATCTATCTCTCATCTATTTATAATCTATTTGTCATCTATCTATAATCTATCTACCTATCTATCATCTATCCAGCGATCAATCATCTATCCTTCTACCTATCATCTATCTATATATATATCATTTGTCTATCATCTATCTATATATCTACCATCTATCTATCATCTATCTATCTATCTATCTACCATCTATCATCTATCAATCATCTATCCATCCATCATCTATCTATCAATATATCAATATATCAATATATCATCTACCTATCATCTGTCCATCTATCAACCATCTATAATCTATCTAATATCTATCTATCTATCTATCTATCTATCTATCTATCTATCTATCTATCTAGCCTATTTATCCCACAGCTTCTTGAAACACTCAGGTGCACATCTCGGTGGACTCCACGGTCAGCTACTCACTATTCAGTATTCAGCTCACTGTGGTTTCATTTGTGTTTTGAGTACCTGACTGCAGATTTTTAAGAACTGAGGCTCTGTTATTACCACAGCCAGTTGTTCCCTTTCTTGTGTTTGAGAGCAACCCTCCTCCTGGGGAAGCTGAGGCAGCCCACTGCCTCCCACTTATGAGGAATATGACCAGGTCCTCTGGCCTCAGTTCACTGACTGGCCGTCCATGGTTAGCGTGCTGGAGGAAGGCAGTAGTGGCTGCAGTGCAGGCGATGGCCCTGGGGGGGTGAGGTGAGACGCTCTTTGGGGAGGCAGGAAGTCCTATCTCTGTGGTGACAGCAGTCCTGCAAACACTTTATTTCTTTCATAATTAATGATTTAATATTGATGTGAAAAACTACATGTCAAGAGGGCCATGATTCCACACCATTCCCACCACCAGAGTTCTAAATCTCCATTCCCTCCACTGTAAGCTACAGCAGTTCTCCTAAGGTTGCATGTTGGTCTGCTTTTAAATTCTGCGTATAAGACCTTCTGTTTTGATTATCACGTCAGGTTCGCTTGTATTACTTACGATGTGGTCTATTTACATAATCACCGTTTTACCTGGGTCATGCCCTGCCTGCAGGGTATTGGTTTAATCCCCACTGGTTAGATGGAAGCTTTCTATATTCTGTTCACACTCTTTTTTTTTGCTCCACCCCCTCTCCTAGTCATTTCCTTTCCCTTGCCACTTCCAGTGAAGAGATGCATAAAAGGCGATGTATCTGATTAATAAATGAGATACTGCTTCCCAGCTCAGCCATGAGTCTCTGGTCGTCTCTCTCCCACCTGTGAAGCTAGCCCAGCCCGGCAGTTGCAGGTGTGGGTTAGCTGTTATTTCTACAACTATCTGTTTGTATTTACATATAATTGCCCCCCCATAAGGTCCTGTCTTCTCTTCCTTTTCAAGTTACACATACACCTAGTACGACATCCAAATGTCCTTCTCCTTTTCCTGATCTCTCTCCAGGTCCTGATGGAGTTGGAGTTCAGGACCTTCTTCTCCTCTTCCTCCTACTAATTCTCTCTCACTTGGAGCATGGACCCAAATTATTTATGAGGAGAAGAAGGTGGGAGCTCTGGCTTCTGTAACTGCTTCTCCGCTGGACATGGGTGTTGTCAGGTGGACCCACACCCCCAGCCTGTGTCTGTCTGTCCCTAGTGGGGCAGGACTCTGGGGAGGGGAGGCTCCAGGACACATGGGTGAGGGCGTCTTCCCAGGGAAGTCAGGTTGGCGTCATGGTAATATCTGCAATTTGGTGTTTGAAAGGCCACAAGATATACAGTGAGGCAAAATGATTAATGAACAGGAACCAAAAAGTAGGAACAAAGCAGATGAGATAGGTATCTTAGGGTGGAAGGAAGCTGGGAAGTCCATTTTAGGCATGTTTCTAGGACCCAGGACTCTGGTATCTGCAAACACTTCTTCATGAAAAAATCCCTTATTGAAATTGAAAAGAGGCATATGAACATCTGTGTCTTATTCCCTTTAAGAAGGCATATATGCACTCACAGTGCGGCGGCTGTCTCTGTGAGCACGGAGACGTCAGTGAACCAGTTTCCTATGCTTGCTTCCCAGAAGTGGAATGAGCTCAAGAGCAAGAGAGTGTGCGCTACACCCCCAGCTCACAGGGCCATCCCTGAGCCACAGCCACTCGTGCAGGTGGCAGCAGATAAAACTCTGCAGACCGCGGGCTCACATGCCCACCCAGACTCCTGTTAACTGCCCACAGTGACAGAGACTCTATCAATCACCTTGACTTCTTGGAGACTAGGGCCCAGTGGTAGGAGCTTCAGATCAAGTGTCTGGTGCAGAGCTCTTCCCTCCTGTTGGGGCGTCTGAGGGTGAAGGAGCCCATCCTGGTGGGACCCTGTGCCACGTGCCCCGACTGGCCAGCTGGCCTCTTGTCTCTGCTGAGGTTCCTGAGAGCACTTCTGCTAGTGATGGCATCAGCATCACATGTGTGCTGTGTGCTCAGCATCCTCTCTCAGAAGAAGTAGGGTTGGGGCTAGGAGAGATCATCTAGTAGGTACTGGTTCCTGTTTGGGCATCAGATGCCGGGCTAGCTTCATGGGTGGGAGAGAGATGACCAGGGACTCATGGCTGAGCTGGGAACACAGTTCAGTCTTTATTGATGAGCGGGGATGTGCTGGGAAATTGTGCCGATGCAGTCACATCTGCCATGTTGACCCCTCAGGCTACTGCTAGTTCCTGCGAGAGTTGGGACATTCTCGGAGTGCCTGTTCAGCCATGTTGTGCCCTCAGGGCATTGTCTATTTCCCCGCGATATTTGGAGTGCTTTGGTTACTCCTCCCCCATCCCATTCTCAAAGAGTTATTATCCTACCCTGGAGTGCTATGGTTACTCCTCCCCCATCCCATTCTCAAAGAGTTATTATCCTACCCTGGAGTGCTATGGTTACTCCTCCCCCCTCCCATTCTCACAGAGTTATTATCCTATCCTGGAGTGCTATGGTTACTCCCCCCCTTCCCATTCTCATGAAAGCTGCTCCTATAAAAGCCCTTCTCCTTCTGCACCTCGTTCTCTTGCCGGCGCTTCACTCCGGTGTTCAGACGCAGGAAAGGTTACTGCGTGAGGTGGCCATTTTTGCTACTTCCACCTGGCCCAACCTGCTTCTCTCGCACCCAACTCTGAGGTGCCAGCGCAAATAAAGATTTGTGTTCCCTCTTTGGTCTGGACCTCCTCTCTCTCTTCTCTGCGGTGCAGAATTACAGGGATGCAGTGCAATCAATCTAATCTTTATTCATTAGAAAATCCTGTCCTATATATCTCCTGAGGCAGAAGTGTCAGGAAGAGGAAGGACGTAGGATAGGGGGTGAGGAGGAGGAAAAAGCGTGCAAACCAGTGAGGATTGAATGGTGGAAAACAGGATGTGACTAGGAGAGGGGGCGGAGTGGAAAAACAGCGCGACACAGTGGGGATTAAACCAGTGTGGGTGTCAAACAAAACAATGATTATGTAAATAGACCACAGCGTTAAGCAATGGAAGTGAACCAAACGTGATGATCAAAACAGAAGATCTTAGAAGCAGAGTTAGAAGCAGACCAACAGGTAGGGTGCCTGCCTTGTCCAGTGTACGCCCCGGTCCCCGGCATGCTGCACGGGAGTGTGACGGCACTGGGGGAGCCTGGTGCTGTGGTGTCTCTCCGCTAACCATCTCTCTCTGGTTCTGTCTGCATGGCTCCAGGCTGATGGTGAAGTCCTGATGATTCTCCCGCCTTGTGCCGGGCCCTGAACCCATGGAGGCAGGCACCCTGTGCAGTGAGTTCATGCTCTGGACCCCACACACCCTCCTCTTTGGGTCTTTTTTTTTTTTTTTGGAAAGTCGCTTAAGTGAATGAGCCTTCATGTGCTGGGAGGTGTCCAGGACTCCTGCACCTTCTCCATGTGGCCTGAGACCCCCTTGTCCTTGCCTCTTCCCTCCCCTCCTCACCCTCCCTGAGGTGACCCTGTGTCTGCTGCTCCTATGGGGCATCTACTCCCAGGACAAGTGAGGGTCCTATGAAGGGGGCAATGCTTACACCCAGAAAGCCCCCTGGATGACTCCACTCAGAACTCGTTCTTCTCCAGGAGTGAATGTGGCCAGAGAGTATTTAGCACTAAGTACCCCCCCAGGGACTGTTGAGCACTGAGTACCCTCCCCTCCCCAGCAAGCCAAAGCTTCTACCAAGGATAAGGTGGAATGGACATTGACTGTCTACCACAGGAACAGGCCATTGGCTGTGGGCCACAGGAGCGGCTGGCACAGATCTGGCAGGGTCTCGACTCCTCCACCACCCCTGGGAAGGGACATGTGGCTGTTTTTCTTTGGGAGCTGAGAATGAAGTTGATCCAAAATTAGTGACAGAAGGAAGGAAGGAAGGAAGGAAGGAAGGAAGGAAGGAGGGAAGCATGTCTGAAGAGTCCACCTAACTGTCACTGGGTAGGATGAACATGAATGTTGTACTAAAATCAGGGTGCAAGGCTCAGCTTGAGGAATGTTCTGTGGAGCTTGGTGTAAGCGCACCCTCCGCCCCCAGTCACCACCGGTCTGCTCTGACTCTACTCACTGTGTTTGTTTTGCTCACTTTAATCACTTGCTGTGCTTACACCTTTTGCTTTTCTGGATGCTCAGTGGAGGCCAGCTGGACAAGTAACTGTCCGTCTTTCTACTGTGGGTGTATAACACCTGTGCACTTGCATCTCCTGCCACATTGTGCTTGGTGCTCTGTTTATAAAACCCACCCAGCTGTGGGCTGTGACATGATCAGCATCTCACCCAGTTTATGGCTGAGGAATATTGCATTGTATGGGCCCTCCACATTGCTCACAGCCAGTAACGGGTTCCTGGGCATTTTGCTGCCTGTCAGATGTTTTGTAGACATTAGAGAAACTGCCGGGATAGCCTGAGGGTGCTTCTTCCTGAGCAAGAACTCAACGGGGTTGGAGAGAACTCAACTGGAGCCAGTCTAGGCTGCTGCATGGAAGAGGGATCAGGAACTCATGCCGAGCTAACGTCGCAGGAGATACACTCTGGAACTCTCGGAGCCGGAAAGCAATTGAAGTGTTTTTACTCAGAAAAGCAGCTTGTATATATACTCGCCAAGTAGGGTGTAAACAGGGTGTGATGTAGAGAGGGTAGAGCAAAAAAAGAGATTGGTGAAAATCAGGGTGTGACAAGGAGAGGGGGCAGAGCAGGCGAGAATTCTACCACTAAACCACCAATGCCCTGGAGGGAGGGTGGTGCTTAGTTAACAGTGGTTTATGTAAATATACCACAGCTTTGAGTGGGATCAAACCAGTGCCCTGCAGGCATGCCGGTGCTTAGTTAAGCAGGATTAGAGACAGAGGCTTTAAGCCAGGGGAGCTGGCATACTACCCAACAAGAAACAGTGTAGTAGAGCTTTTGTGTGCCCAACAGTGGACTTGCTGAGTCATGCGGGGACTCTGCCTGACTGAACAGTAAGCTGGTTGTCTTCAACAGCGGGTGTGAACACATGGCAGAAAGCCTGAAGACTGGCAGTGGCTGAGGGCAGAAGTCAAGGATGAAAATGGTGGATGTAGGGAGTTGGGCAGTAGCACAGTGGGTTAAACGCACCTGTCGCAAAGCTCAAGGACCAGCATAAGGATCCCGGTTCGAGTCCCCGGCTCCCCACCTGCAGGGGAGTCGCTTCACAGACAGTGAAGCAGGTCTGCGGGTGTCTGTCTTTTTCTCCCCTCTCTGTCTTCCCCTCCTCTCTCCATTTCTCTCTGTCCTATCCAACGTCAACATCAATAATAACTACAACAATAAAACAACAAGGACAACAAAAGGGAATAAATAAATATAAAATTTTTTTAAAAAAATGGTGGATGCCATTTTCATATTTCCAGGGAAGGCAGAGTGTAGTTGCTCATGTCAGAGGCATGAAAGGCAGCCCGGGGCTTTCATCATGATATTGATATCTGCTTTCAAGTCTAGAAATATTTCTGATTGATGTGCCGCAGTGGAGTCTGTCCTACACAACCTCGGTATTTTGAGCATGGTGATGTGAAGTATCACAGTGAGAGGACCTTGAGAGCCAGGCAGGAACTCGCCTTCAAGAGTCCTTGTTGGATATTTGACCAGTTCATCCATATTCAAGAGTGTTGCACAAAATCAGAGTTGATTTTTTTGTTTTTACAAGAAAATAAAAGAGCACCAATATCGATAGTAGTTTAAAATTGATCCCAACATGGCTTTGTGGCAACAGATAGGCAACACAAGGAGCGCTTTGTCTGTCTAGGAAGTGTTTATATTTCACACATCTCTCTATAGCTGTGCTTAATTTATAATATTCATAGTTTGCTACACGAAGGGTAAGATTTTCCTTGAGAGCACATCTCAGGAGAGAATCTCAATTCAGAAAGTTTTCATTGTTATTACTTTTCTAAATCTTGCCACCTACCATTGTACTGGATGTCTGCAGATTCATGGAGTGACTTCTCTAATAAAGCTTCACTTAAATTAAAGGAGTGTCTTTTCCTTTCCACTGTCTAAGATAAACATCCAAATTCTTTTTCTTTCATCAGAGACAGGTCAAAAGATAATGTTCATAAGTTTCTATCTAGCTAGTCATTGTTCTTTTATCTATGGCCTCTTTTGAGCACTCCTTTGAGACACTAAAGCAATTCAATACTTTTGCTATGAATGCACCCTAACACCTTGTTCAATAAGACCATCAAACTTTGCCCATTTTTCATTCTGTCTAGTATGTGTAGACTGAATTTCAGAAGCTGATTGAAAGGTAATCCTTAGTAGCATGGTTTTAATGATAATGAATTATATCTGTGACACTCATGTCTAACAGTAAAATCACCAGCACTTGGAACTGGAGTCTGAGATATGTAGCACATTTGAGAAGAAGTTAACAGCAGATATTTCATGCATAGTTCCTCGCTGATGAATGGAATACATAATACATATAGAAAGCATAGATTAAATTAGTGCTTAAGGAGAGATGGAGTTCCATGTGAATTACTTAGGAAAAAAAATCTTATATTTAAAAAATCTTAGGAGTACCAAATAAATAGCACCATCAGTACTTTGAAGTAGTGCCAGATGAAAAGGAAATACTCAGATCAAGTCCAATTGTGATGTGTTTCAAAATAGTTTTGTAAGGACAAAGCATCTACACATATTACTGAAACAGCTCATGTGGACTGTTTGGCTTCCAGTGCAAACCTGTAAGGCCAATAGGTCACGTGGAGAAAACCAAGCATGGTCTTCCTCAGGGCTCTGCACACAATGGCTCTAGATAGGAAATTGTCCCATAGCTATTGATAGAATTCCCATTTATATTCTGTTGCTCTTGTGCAGTCCTAAGATGTTAACTTTAGCAACCTACACAATGAAGCTTTAAGGTTATTCTCAAGTGTCTGCCCTCTTTGTGGTAACCATGGACCGCTGTATAGTATGGATGTGCTTGTATAGTGCACACTCTTCTGGCTAGACTCTGTTTCACAGACGACTCAGCTCCTATGACTTTAAGTGGTGACTGTTCAGGGTCTTCTCTCCCAAAGGGTAGCACACACCTGATTTTTCTGATGGTCTACCACATAAGCTATCATACAAACTGATACCACTCTTTAAATAGCGAAGTGTGAAATGTAAGAGTAAAATGGAATGAGTGATTGTGTCCCAACATAGTTTAGACAGCAGGATATGACCTTTCATGAATCCGTTGTAGTCCTGATAGAAATGCTTAACTTGATTTTCTCAAGCATGACCAAAATGTGCAGCAACTTGAACAGAGAAATAAGCTGTGATGTATTTCTGCTGGGGCTCATATGGAGTGGCTCCAACTAGGGGGTAAGCCTCCGACCCTTCCTTACCAGCTCTAGAGGCCTTGTGACTCAGAAAGAGGCATTGAGGAATATTCTGGTACAAACATTCGTTTATTTGGAGAAAAGTACAGGTCTTTATACTGAGTTAAACAAAGGACATTTTTCACATATGTCAGAAATTACAGGTTTCTTAAAGGTCAGCTTGCCCCTATGGTAGGGGGCTGGTATGACAAGAATTAATGAGATACATAAAAGTCAAAACAATTAGTCTCCATGATGCAGGGAAGTTAATTATCTAAAGGCATTTGAGAGAAGCATAGGGGTTAAACCAGTAAGGTGAGGTATAGAAGAAGAAAAACAAAAATTGATGTAAATCACAGATATCAAAGGGCACAAGGAAATAGAGTTTGGGGTCTCACAGGTGGGGTGTATGATAGTGTGTTCTTCTTTATGATCAAAAGGTGAAATGGATGTGTGAACTTTGAGTGAACCCTAAAGCAGGCAACCATGTGGCCTGCCAGCAGGGGGACCTAAGTGTGAGAGGCCTGTAGGCTTTCTGTGAGCTTGAGAGACTAACAAGGAGAAACTGAGTCTGGGAGACTTTTCCCTCTTGGCTCATCTCTATAAGGAGAGAGGCTAACAAGTGGGGTGTCTTTCCAGACCTCCATCAAAGGATGGGAGAGCTCCCCTAAGCTCTACCAAGCTTTCACATAGTCCCACACATTTCTACAATGGAATATAATGTAGCAGAGAAGAGGCTGGAGAACGTCTCCAAACAACAGCATGAATGAAACTCACAGGCAGAAGCTGAGTTAACAGTGAAGTTGACATTATTTTGACAGGCAGGCAATGCTAATAGATGGCTACAGGAAATCCAGCCATCTGTTGCTGGGTAGATAGTACATTGTGGCCTGCTGAGACCTTAGAAATATTTGTCTATGTGGGCATTAGAATCATTGTCATGCGATTTTGGTGCATTACAAAGTTAGGCCTTAAAACATAGTGAAGGGACGACATTGTGGACATTCAGAGACTGTCAGAATAAGATCGATGAATGTGGATTGGAGAAAATACAAAGAATGAATTAATTAACTGCTTGCTAACTGTCCTTTCAAGTGAAAACCAGAGGTACTTTTCCAGCTTGTCTCTTGTAACAAAAACTGTTCTTGCTCTTCTTTAAGAATGGCTTTATTTAAGTATTAAACATACTTGTTTAATTACGGCCCTATTATTAATTATTTTATGCTGAAATATTATAAAATATTTCTTACTTCAGGGAGTCAGGAGGTAGCACAGCAGGCTAAGTGCACGTGGAGCGAAGCACAGGGACTGGCGTAAGGACCTTGATTCGAGCCCCTGGCTCCCCATCTGCAGAGGAATCTGCAGTGAAGAAGATCTGCAGGTGTCTATCTTTCTCTCCCCCTCTCTGTCTTCCCCTCCCATCTCCATTTATCTCTGTCCTATCAAACAACAATGGCATCAATAAAAACAACAATAATAACTACAACAGAAAAATTTTTTCTTACTTCAATAACAGCCTGTCAAGTTCTTCCTAATTCTTCAGAAAACCCAGTTCATATACTTGTTTATCTCTCAGCCATCCTTAGCAATGTGCTTGTATTTTCATTTTGTACACAACTTTGATCCAGTCTTAAATTCTTTCTTCAGGGCCAGTGATGGTGCGCCTGGTTGAGCACACATTACAGAGCACAAGGACCCAGGCTTGAGCCTCTGGTCCCCACCTGCAGGGGGAAGCTTCATGAGTGGTGAAGCAGGGCTGCAGGTGTCTGTCTGTCTCTCTCCCTCTCTGTGTTTTCCTTCCTCTCATTTTCTGGTTATCTCTATCAAATAAATAAAGATAATAAACAAACAAAAAAGATTTAAAATTTTAAAAATTCTTTCTTTTAACAGATACTTGACCCTTTGACTTGGGTATGTGAAACCAACACTTGTTTCTGGAGAAATGCAGTTTTGTAGACCAGTGTCTTTTCTGTCTTACAACTTATCAGGTAGACATTTTGTGCCTCGAGTAGATTAAGAGTCTTGAAAGTGGGGAGCAAACCTTACTGTTCCCATAAAGCCTCATCAAAAGAATAGAGGGATGTGGAAACCACAGCCCTGTAACTTCATTTGGTTAAATTGCTTGAAACTTCTGTGGGGAAATACTATAAGGTTACTTAATGCTTTTCATAACTCAGGTTCATTATACCAAATACCTTACCTATAATTTGAGAATTTCCTCAATAGAATGATTTCCTCAGATTCTCAGCTGAGCCTGTGAGAATTAAGTTAATGTGGTGCCAATTATTATTATTTTTTTCTGTTTTAAACATGCTTTTGCCTTCTGGCTATAAAATGGAGAAGTACAATTGTCAAGACGCATAGGAGGTAGTTGTTTGCAATGTTTTCCACTATGTCTCTGTTATGTCCATCTGTTCATCCATCCACCCGCCCATGTGTATAAAAATCTAATGCACAGAGATGTGAGGATTATTTGGCCTTGATAGTCTCAGTTCCCATCCTGTGATTTATCATGTCTAAATTGCCACGCTCAGTCCTTAGAATGATAACTGATGCTTAAGAAGATGGCACATCTTTAAGTTGCTGCCTTGGGACCAGAGAGATAGCTCACTGGGGAGAATGCATATTTTGGAATGGCCCAAGTTCAAGTACCAGCCCTACAGGGGAGGTTCCCAGGGCACCAGTGCAAGGTCTGCTGCTGTGATGTCCTCCCCTTTCTCTCTGACTCTTTCTTTTTATATGAATGACAAAATCAGCTCTGGAGAGGTGACATCACACACATATGAGGCTCCAGAGCCATAAATAAATAAACAAACAAATAAATAAATAAGAGAAGACACAGGAGAAGAAAGGGAACACAATCCCTTAGACCAAGCGTGTTCAGAGGAGGGGCCAGGTGGTGGTGCCTGGGTGAAGCACACAGAGGGAGGCACAAGGACCTGCATAGGGTCCCAGATTCTGCAGGGTGGGAGGTGGGGGGTCACTTCACAAGCAGTGAAGCAGGTCTGCAGGTGTCTGTCTTTCTTTTTCCCTCCCTTTCAATTTCTCTCTGTCCTATCAAGAAAAAATGAATAAACAATTGCCACAGGAGCAGTGGATTCATAGTGCAGGCACTGAGCCCCAGCAATAACCCTGGAGGCAAAAAGAAAAAAAGAAATGAAATGAAGGAAGGGAGGAAGATAGGAAGGAAGCAAGGAAAGAAGGAAGGGAAGAGAAAAATATTCAGAGGATTTATGGGATTACAAACAAATCAGGTAGATTGTTCTAGAAATGTTCATTTTTCATTTCGACTATTAATTAATGTTCATTCCTATTAAGAAATATCTTAAAAGACTAATGTGCAGATTTTTCTTATAGTATCTGAGTAACTATGCCATAAAATTAATGAATTCAATTAGAAATTCTAAAATGAGAAAAAGATGACCCCTCACTGCCATGCTGCTCATTTATTTAATTTCATTGGCATCGACAAGGTACTTGCTATTTTTCTAGGAGTCTGAATTTGAGAATTGAGGTTCAAAACGAGCTGAAAATGACAAGGCATCTAAAGCAGAAATCAACTGTGACTTTTTCAGGTGGTGCTAGCAAGTGCTAGATTAATATTCTTCCACTGCTATGCAAACAGTGCCCAAAATGAAGTAACCATGATTTACAGGCAAGTAAGTTAAGAAAGGGAAGGATGTTTTTCATGATGGTGAATATCACACAAGTGTTGCCTTGTGTCTGCACAGAACTGAAGATTTTGTGAGTAATCAAATTGTTGAAAGTCTCACATGTCTCTATTTTCATAGATAAAGAATAAAATTTACAATGTGTAATGTACATTTATAATTAATGATATTTTGTAATCCCATAGAATGTATTAGATTTAATATAAAGGAAGAGGAAATTTACAGAGTGATTGTGAGAAAGGCAGCTAGGAAATGAGGAAATGATGTTTGTAGTCTGAAAGCATGGATGCTTTTGCCTGTCAGAAATGGATCAGATAAAAGAAAAGGCTGGCTTGAAGAGGCAGAAGTTTAACTGGGAAGTGTAAGACTTAAATTCTTGTTCCATTTTAGTTACCTGTCTGTCATCTGACTGTGTAGAAGTAGTCCCATTCTTCAGATTTCAACTTTCCTACATGGAAAATGAGTAGGTAGAAGGAACTGCCTGTTTGCTAGGTGGTTGGGGAGCTGGAACCACTGATGCATTTTTATCTGTTGCTCTCAGGTTTCGGTGAAGACTGTTGGTTCTTGGGTATTGGCTGGCATGCCCTGGAAACATTAAAGGACTCCATTGACTCTGTGGGTCGTATTTTCTCTAAAAAATGATGGGGTTTTATTTTTATTTTCAATCTGCATAGATTGTCCATTTAAAATATTGAGTCATATTTAAAGTTAGGTCTTATATAAAAACCTGGACTTCTAGACCCTTATTTAAAATAGATAACATTGAAGCCTGGGAGGTGGTGTAGCATGTATCAGGTAGGGCACTTGACTGGTGTGCTTGAGGTTCAAAGTTCGATCCCTTGCCCCACATATGGCTGTGAGGCTCTTTTCCTGATTGAGGAAACAAATCTTAGAATGGGCAAGTTGTGCCCACTTTTCCATCTGCAAACCAGTGGCAGAGAAGGTACCCAGAGATGTATTATGATGAAAGCATAACCATTCTACCTTCTAGACAAGTTCCCACTCTGTATCTTGAATTGGGCAGTCTTCCCTTGATGTTGAGAAAGATTGGCAGGCCTCACTAGGTCCCGTTTGAAAGCTGTATGTTGCACATGACCATAAGGAAAGTCACAATTAATTACACTAAATAATTTCATTTGATAGGAAGAGACTTTAAATCATGGTACAAATTTTGGCTATAACTCAGGTGACATATTTCTCATTAGTTTTCCAAATTGTTAAAGTTGCTTTTCTTTCTTCATTATCTTTTCTCTGTTTTAAAGTTCAGTCAGGATGGAAAGCAATATATAATGTTCTACAGAGCATCATCGTAGCAAAAAGTCTGCCTAATCATGCAAATGGCAGCTCCTTTTGGAAGAAAACAATTTATACTACTGAAACAGGAACTTTTATTGAAATTTCTATTTTTAAGTTTATTTATTTTCCCTTTTGTTACCCTTGTTGTTTTATTGTTGTGGTTATTATTGATGTCATCGGTGTTGGACAGGACAGAGAGAAATGGAGACAGGAGGGGAAAACAGAGAGGGGGAGAGAAAGACAGACACCTCTAGACCTGCTTCACCGCCTGTGAAGTGACTCCCCTGCAGGTGAGGAGCTGGAGGCTCAAACTGGGATCTTTATGCCGGTCCTTGTATTTTGTGTCATGTGTGCTTAACTTGCTGAACTACAGCCTAACTCCCATTACTGAAATTTCTAACAGTGCCTGAAAGTGGTAATGTCCTAAAGCCACCTGCTGCCTCATCTAGAGACCACATAGCCACACACTGATTTTCCTGAAAGTAGAGAGCTGCTGTTTTTAAACAAGTTCAGCAGTGGAGATGAGCACAGCATTACACATGAGGAGATTCTGAGTTTAGCCATTTTTATATAAATACAGATCCCATGATAAGAATTGAACATACTTAATCTTGTGCATGGAAGACTGTCAGTCCCTGTTCAGGTGCCATTTTTGCCGGACTAGCTTTGCGGGCGGGAGACAAATGACCAGGGACTCATGGCTGAGTGGTACACAGTTCAGTCTTTCTTCATGTGGAACACAGTGCAATCTAAGCTATCTCTAATCACAATCCTGTCCTTATATACCCTGAGGTGGAACTGTCAGGTTGGAAGAGGATGTACGTAGGATAGGGGGTGGGGAGAAGGAAAAAGCACATGAACCAGTGAGGATTAAACCAATGCCCTGGAGGCAGGGCAGTGCTTAGTTAACAGTGTTATGTAAATAAACAGCAGTGTTTAGCCAGCAGGGTGGTGCTTAGTTAAGCAGGATTAGAGACAGAGGCTTTAAGCAGGGGGGAGCTGGCTTACTGCCCAACAGAAGACCAAAACTTAGGGATGGTTTATCCCATTGTCATTTATTAGTTTATATTTATGTCAGGGCTACAGGGTTTCCCTCTGATCTGTAGGTGCAATTCAGCTTTGCAGATATGAGGAAAGGAGTTTATATGCTGCTTCTTGAGAGGCTAGGCACAATCTCTCCCAGAGGCAGTGCTCAGAACTTCATCTGCACTGGACTGACCTGTTATTATGCACTAAAGAAATAGCTGCTACCTTGCACACTGTCTGCATGAAGTGCACATGTGCAAGAGAACATTTTTCACTTAGAACTTCAGGGAACACTTTGCACAGAATTCTTTCTTATAATATCTTTTCAACTCATGGTAATCATCATCATTATCATCACAGCAAACACTCATTATTGTTATTGTGTGCCATTATTAGTTTATTTCCATTTCCATGTGGACAGGACACAATGACTCTATTTGTGCAACACTGGTAGTTGGCTTTGCCAACCTAATCCTAATGATGGGATTTAATCACCCTGGAATATCTTCTCTGGTAGCTGGTATTTTTTTTCTCTGTGGATGCTTAGTGGGACTCTTTGTAGCACAGAAAACTGAGAGACAAAATTAATTTTACTTATTTAATGAAAACATATTGATTTGGAATCCACTTAAATTTATCTCACAGCAACTGAGTATTGATAGAGGCAGAGGCACTTCTGATTTGGAAGTGTTATTAGTGTGTCTCTGAGGCAGGTGAAGGTGATTCACTAGCAATTCAAAAGAACAGAATCCAAGTCTCTTTTGGTAGATTTATTTTTTATTTTCCTGTTACCAGGGTTATTACTGGTACCTGCACCATAAGGAGTTCACTGCTCCTGGGAGCCTTTTCTTTGCTTTCTTATTTGATAAGGCAAAGAGAAGTTGAGAGAAGAGGGGGAGTTAGAGAGGGAGGGAGACACAGACAGCTGCAGCCCTGCTCCACCATGCATAAAGCTTCCCCCTGCAGATGGGGAATGAGGCTTGAACCTGGGTCCTTGTGCACTGTAATGTGTGCGCTTAACTAGGTGTGCTGCCCCTGGCTCTTTTATGGTCCATTTCTGATGAGAGTACACACTGACATAATGATGGAGTGCCTCATACAGGTCAACTCTAAAATTGTCACTTACTGTTAGATGCAAGCATGTACTTGAAGATTGCTATGTTTTGATCATTATGATTTGACTGAAAGATCCTATTGCATCTACTTCTTTCTATTCAAGAGTGTAAAAAGTAATTCCTGCTATGAACGAGGATGCATCTGCACTTGTCATTAAGATATGCTGGAGATCAGGTGGTGGGAATTGTGTGGAGTTGTCCCCCTCCTATCCTACGGTTTTGTTAATATCTCCTTTCTTAAACAATATATATGTATATATATTTGCTAGAGAGGTGGGCTGAGTTCAGAGTTGTTGCAGTCGACTTGAATGAGTGTGACTTTTCAAATTTCGTTTTAATCTTGCTATTGTTCCTGAACTACATCACTACACCTAATGTTCTACTAAAATGTTTTTCTTTTATGTTATGGGGATGTCTCCCCTATCTTTTGACTTTTAAAAATGGAGTTTTTTTTTTTGTTTTTAAGACTCATTCGTCTTTCATTAATCTCCATTTCTACTGGAGACTGTGATTCTCTTTCATTGTGGCTTTATCTCCCTCTCTCTTTTAAAAATTTATTAGTGAAAAAATCATATACAAAATGATAAGATAACGGGTCAGATTCTACACTGTTCCCTACACCTGAGTTCCGTATCCCCAGTCTCTCCATAGGAAGCTACAGAAGCTCTCCTAAGGCTGCAGATTTGTTGACTATTCTCCCTCCCTCCCTCTCTCTCTCTCTCTCTCTCTCTCTCTCTCTCTCCATATACATATATCCTTTCCCCCCCTTTTTCCTTTCAAGTCACACCTATACCTATTACTATATCCAAATATCCCTCCTCACTTCTCCCCTCTTCTCTCTCTGGGTCTTGATGGAATTGGAGTTCAGAGCTCTCTGGTCATCTTCCCCTAACATTTCTCCCCCTCTGGGAGTCTGGACCAAAATTATTTTGGGGGAGCAGAAGGTGGGAGTTCTGGCTTCTGTAATTGCTTCTGCACTGGACATGGGTGTTGGCAGGTGGATCCACACCCCCAGCCTGTCTCTGACTTTCCCTAGTGGGGCAGGGCTCTGGGGACAGGAGGTTCCAGGACATGTGGGTGAGGGTGTCTGCCCAGGGAGATCAGGGTGGTGTCATGATAGCATCTGGGACTTGGTGGGCAGTAAAATATAAAGCAGGACAAAATGATGAATGAACAGGAGCTAAAAGGTAGGAACAGAGCAGATGAGACTAGGGATCTTAGGGTGGAAAGAATCAAGGAAGTCTATTTTAGGTAGGTGCCTAGGGGCTCATGACTTTTATATTTTTTGCTTGGGTTTGATAGCTAACATGGAAGTAGAAAAAAATGTATTGTCTGGGGATATAGTGTCAGAGTTAAGAATAGGACTAGAAAGTTGGACTAAGGCAGAGAGTAGCTCCCGGTCTTGAAGAAAATCTATGAATAAAATTAGCTGTTTACTCCACTAACCTCACCCAGGGCCCATTTCTATTTACATTCAGCACAGGAGCCTGTGTGCCCTCTGAGTCTCTGTCAGTCTGAGCTTGTAGTCCATGGTCACAGCTGGGGACATTCTAGGCTGCTCTCATTTAAGGACCAGTCTTCCTGGAGTGTCGTCAAAGTTCAGGGTGCCAGTATGCCGGGCTAGCTTCGCAGGCGGGAGACAGAGACCAGAAACTCTTGGCTGAGCTGAGAACGCGGTTTAATCTTTATTCACCAGTGGTCAAACAGTCCAACAACCTAATCACCACAAAATGTGCTCCTCCATCTTTCTCCTCCGGCAGCAGCATCAGGAACCCAGGAAGTACCTAGAATAGGGGGCGGGGAGAAGGAAGAAGCACGAAACTAGCCAGGGCTAAAGCAAATCTCCCGGAGATGGGGGGAGTGTAACAGAAAGACCATGTAAATAGACCACAACATCAAGCAATGTAACAGAAGATATCCCAGAAGCAGAACCAGAAGCAGACCGACACTGGAGAGGCAAGGTAAGATGACCCAGCTTCCCTTTGGAGAGTGGGGAGTCCCTTCCATTGCTACTTTATAGGATGGGCCAGGTCCTGGAGAGGCCCACAAGAGGCTTGTGATGAGGTCCTGACAAAAGTGACCAGTGATGGTGGTGAGAGGTGTCTGTTAGAGGTTTAGACCCATCATATCTGTGTGGGAATCCAAGGATTCTCTGACTAGGACCCCAGATGACGGGGTGTTCTAGTATTGACAAAAAGGCCACCATTAAAGGGAACAGGTCTCTTGCCCTCACCCAGATTTTTTTGTCCTTTCTTTGTCTGATGGCCTTGGACTTTCCTCCGGTTGTTAAAGTGTTGAGTGTCATTGGTTATATCCACCTGATCCTAGGTTTGGATCAGAGTCTGCCTTCTTTGGGCCTTCCTACTAGTTCGCCAAGTTTATTCGGTCTGAGTCTGATTGGTCGGAGCATTTATGACGCCTTCCTTAGCCCTTCAACTAGGATCCTAGACTTAATAGGCCCAAGTCTAGCCACAGAGGGTGACTGAGCACTTTTACTTTTAGTTATGTAATTGCATGGCATTATTCCTATTTATAATATTTTTTTTAGTTTTTATTTCTAATGTTATTTCCTTACTTACCTTTGAAATTTTTATTTTGGCACTTTATAGAGTTGTTCCATTTGCTTTATCTTTTAGAAATGCTACACATGAAATCAATTTTTCTTTCAAATTTATTATAGATATTAAAGCTAATTTTGGTTTCAAATAAAATTTAGCTATTTCCACCTTTTATTTCCATAGAGTGTTCAATGAGGGTGTCTTTCTCACTTAACTGCTAAGGTGTAAAGTTATACTCATCTTTGTGAGCTCCATTTTCATCCTGTATGTTTTCTCACGACAAGAAAAGTGAAACACTAAAGACAGAAGGAAGAAAGAAAAGGACTATTAGAAAGGAGAGAATTGGCAGCACTGACCATTGAAAGGTCCAACATGTTTCACATACAAACCAAAGATTCTATGTAATGAGAAATCGGGTGTGAGGAGAATAATGAACTCCCCTCCCCCAGTTTCAGTGAAAACACAAAGAGAAAAAGGACAGATGCAATGCTTCTCTTTGATCCTCTTAACTATGCACCGTTTTCTGCTTAGAGATGTAGCCACTGATTATAATTAGTTGAAGACTTTATTCCCAACTTCTTATCTTTCAAATGCAAATGATTTCTCTGACAAAAATAAAAGTCCTTGACACCCTCTTAAAGAAAGACTCAAGTACAATGAATAATCAGTCAAGATGAACTGTCTAGCATTATCAAGAAAGGATTCACACATTCTGCTTTTCCAATAAAGCAGAGGGAACTTTTGGAAGATGAAACTTGCTCCAAATGAACCGCTTTATTATGAGTAAGTAAACTCTTAATATCCACTCAAGGTCTGGTGACATGGAATAGCTGGTGAGGATGGTTGCTTTCACAGAATATGCTCTTATCTACTTCTGCCTTTCCCTATATAGAGATATTCCCAGAAAAACACACACGACCTAACACATTATGCCACCAGTTAGTGAGTCCAAGGTTTCTAACAGCTGCATGTGCTTAAAAAAAAAAAAAAAAAAAGACAAAGCCCTGGCGTAATTGCTTTTTTCAGCAGGTAATTATTTCCCCAGTCTAGTCTAACTTATGCTTGATGTTGATTTGATTGGAATATTTGCAGGTTTTCCCTTACCTTCCCCTACTTTGTCCTTTTAAAAATTGTGTCTCTGGCACACAGAAATGATTTATCTCTGTTTAGTTTTCCTTCTAGTGTTTGAGGTTCTCTTTTCACTGATGTTTCAGGTAAGGATGAGTTAACCTCCAAACCTTTTTTTTTTCCTTTACTGGGGGCTTCATGGTAACACCCTGCCCCCCCCCCCCATGCCAGTGCCACCATCTTCCAGGGGACGTTTCCTTCTTAAGGAAAGAAGCAGACGCTCGGGGGAAGCATGTGCTCTCTCACAAAGAGTCCAAGAGCAGAACTGAAAACGGGCATCTCCGTATCTTTCACTCCTTGAAACGCAGGCTTGCCTTTCCCAGGCTGAAGATGTTCGTAACTGTGTACACCTGACTCTCCCAAGACATAGTAATGAAAATAGAAATAAGGTGATATCATCATCTGATAAGTATCTGTGGTATGTGAAAAGCTGTGAAAGGCATACTATGCCTATTACTTCACTGAATACACATGAACTCCACAACATGACTGATACTGGTTTTATTTATTACTAGCTTTTTAATTTTTTATTGGGGATTAATATTTTACAGTCAATGGTAAATACAATAGTTTGTACAGGCATAATATTTCCATTTTCCACATAACAATTCAACCCCACTAGATCCTCTGCCATTATGTTCCAGGACCTGAACCCTTCCCCACCCCAGAGTCGTTTACTTTAGTGTGATCAACCAACTCCAGTCCAAGTTCTGCTTTGTGTTTTCTCTCCTGATCTTGTTTTTCAACTTCTTCTTGAGAGTGAGCTCATCCCATATTCCTCCTTCTGTTTCTGACTTATTTCACTTAACATGGTTTCTTCAAGCTCCATCCAAGATGGGCTGAAAACGGTGAAATCATGTTTAATAGCTGAATAGTTTTCCATTGTGTATCTAGATCACAACTTGCTGTGATAGAGACTTGGGTTGTTATAGAGACCTGTTGTTATAGAGACCTGGGTTGTTATAGAGACCTGGGTTGCTTCTAGGTTTTCGCTATTACAAATTGTGCTGCTATGAATACAGGTGTACACAGATATTTTTTTACACACACAGATGAGTGTGGCTGGGTTCCTTAGGATCTATCCCCAGGAGGGGAATTGCAGGATTGTAGGGTAGGTCTATTTCTAGCCTTCTGAGAGTTCTCCAGACTGCTCTCCACAGAGGTTGGACCCATTGACATTCCCACCAGCAGAGCAGGAGGCTTCCTTTGACCCAGCAACCTCTCCAGCATTTGCTGCTGTTACCTTTTCTGATGTAGGGAATTCTCACAGGAGTGAAGTGGTATCTCATTTTTCCCTTTATTTGCATTTCTCTGACAATCAGTGACTTGGAGCATTTTTTTCCATGTTTTTCAGCCTTTTGGATCTCCTCTGCGGTGAATATTCTGTCCATATCCTCTCCCCATTTTTGGATGGGGCCATTTGTTTTCTTGTTGTTGACTTTGGCAAGCTCTTTATATATATATCTGGTTATTAACCTCTTGTCTGATGTATGGCATGTAAACACATTCTCCCATAGGAGGTAGAGAGCATAATATTTATGCAGACTATCGTGCCTGAGGCTCCGAAGCCACATGTTCAATCCCCCTCACCCCCATAAGCCAGAACTGATCAGTGCTCTGGAAAAAAAAAATTCTCCCATTCTGTGAGGGGTCTCTTCCTTTGGGTGTTGGTTTCTTTTGCTGTGCAGTAGCTTTTTAATTTGATGTAGTCCCACTGGTTTATTCTTCCCTTAGTCTTCTTTATAATTGGATTCGGTTCCTTGACGATGTCTTTAAAATGTATGCAGAAAAGAGTTCTGCCAGTATTTTCCTCTAAGTATCTGATAGTTTCTAGTCTAACATCCAAGTCCTTGATCCACTTGGAATTTACTTTTGTGTTTGGTGAAATATAGTGGTTCAGTTTCATTCTTCTGCATGTTTCAACCCATTTCCCAACACTATCTGTTAAAGAGAGTCTCCTTTCCCCATTTAGTAGTCTGGGCAACTTTGTCAAAGATTAGATGTCCATAGGTGTGGGGGCTTACTTTTGGGCTCTCAATTCTATTTCATTGGCCAGTGTGTCTATTCATGTTCCACTACCAAGCAGTTTTTATTATAATTGCCTTATAATACAATTTGAGATCTGGGAGTGTGATGCCTTCAGTTCTGTTCTTTCTTCTCAAGATAGTTTTGGAAACTCTAGGTCTTATCTGGTTCCAGATAAAAATTTTTAGCATTTGTTCTATTATAAAAAATGTGGTTGGGATCTTGATGGGGATAGCATTAAATTTGTATACAGCTCTGGGTAGTATATTCATTTTAATGATGTTAATTTTTCCAACCCATGAACATGGAATATATTTCTACTTCTTTTATGTGTCCTTTTCTATTTCCTTGAGTAGTGACTCATAATTTTCAGTATACAAGTTTTTCACTTCTTTGGTTAGGTTTATTCCTAGATATTTTATTGTTTTTGTTGCTGTAGTAAAATGAATTTATTTCTGGATTTCTTCTTCTAACATAGTGTTTGCATAGAGGAATTCCATTGACTTTTATATGTTAATTTTGTAGCTGGACATATTACTATATTGCCTGATAATTTCCAAAAGCTTCTTGCTGGATTCTTTAGGTTTTTCTATGTATACTATCATGTCATCTGCAAATAGAGAGAGAGATTTTGACTTCATCTCTTCCAATCTGTATCCCTTTATTCCTTGCTCCTGCCTGATTGTTATGGCAAGAAATTCCAACACTATGTTGAATAGTAATGGTGATAGTGGGCAGCCCTATCTAGGACCTGATCTGAGGGGAGATGCTTCCATTTTTTCGCCATTGTGTATGATGTTGGCTGTAGGTTTGCTATATATGGACTTCACTATCTTGAGGAATTTTCCATCTAGTCCCATATTTGTAGTGTTTTGATCATAAAGGGATGTTGGATTTTGTCAAAGGCGTTCTCTGCATTTATTGACATAACCATGAGGTTTTTGATCTTGAATTTATTGATGTGGTATATCACCTTGATTGATTTAAGTATATTAAATGGCAACCTTACATCCCTGGGATAAACCCCACTTGGTCATGATGAACAATCTTTTTAATATACTGCTGTATCTGGTTGGCTAGAATTTTGTTTAATATTTTCGCACCTATGTTCATCAGAGATACTGGTCTGTAGTTTCTTTTTTGGTTGTGTCTCTGTTGCTTTTGGCATCAAAGTGCTGTTGGCTTCATAGAAGCTGGAATGGAATATTCCTTTGTCTTCAATCTTATTGGAATAATTTTTAAAGTAGGGGGATTAACTCTTCCTTGAAGGTTTTGCAGAATTCATTTGTAAAACCATCTGATACAGGACTTTTATTTTTGGGAAGGTTTTTGATAACTGTTTCAATTTTGTTGGCTGTAGTTGGCCTGTTCATAATTTCTAGTTCCTCTTTATTTGATTTAGGAAGTTCATAGGTAGCTAGGAACTCATCCATTTCTTACAGGTTCTCTAGATTGGTGGATTTAGCCCCAGGAACCTCTCCTTGGGCGCCTCTCTGTCCATGAGCCATATGTTTGCACCCACCAGTAATTTGTTGGTTTCCAAAATTAGTTCTGATCCCGTCTTGTTTCAGTCCCAGGTGATCTCCTTTGATATTCCTAGTTGACCTGGGAGAGGAGAGAAACACAGCTGCTGCTGCTTTGTAGCCCACCTCCAGAAGTCCCTACTGTTTCATTTTTAAAATAAGTAGAATAAAGATTAGCAGAACAGCTAATCTGGGTCATGTATCTGATTGGTCATGCATGGAGCAGCCCAGGCTCTAGGCCATCCTACCCCACACTGCAGGAAGCTTTGGCGCCTCTCTCTTCCTCTCTCTCTCTCTCTCCCCCTCTCCCCCTCCCTTCCTCTTCCACTCCCTCCCTCCCTTTCATAAAGCTAACCCAAAGAGGTAAAATCCCAATGATGACAAAATAAGAATTAAACCAATGTATATGGGAGTCACTATTACTTGCCCAGGACCACACAGCTTGTAGCTATATTTTCAAACCAACTGTTGGTTTGATAGCAAAACTTACGGTAATTCAACAGAAATGAGATCGATGATATTACACACATACATAGACACATGCATTTCTGTATTTCATAATGCGTATGCTGAATCTAGCTGCCGTCTGTCAGCAACCTCAGATAACATGACTTGGACCTTGTAGTTATAGCCCTGCATTTAGGAAGTGGTCAGAGAATTGCTGATGACTTTCAGGCCAGTGTTTGGAGGAAGAGAGGGAGGAGAAACCCATGCCATGGGCAAGTGCAGCAAGAAAAGCTGAGGCAGGCTATCAGCTCTGCAGCTGCCGGGTGGGAGGGAGGGAGGGAGAAATGACAGCCTGAGGCCTGCTTTCTGGTTCCTTGTTCTTGGCTCTCAGGAAGGTCAGCTGTTTTTCCTAACTTCACCTTTACCAGATCCACTATAATGCAGTCCATCTTTTTCCTCTACTACAGGGCTCAGAGGATGACCAGAAACACTTTGAACAAGACCTATGGTATCTGAGGCATTTCTTCAAAAATGTGTGTGTGAGAGAGCAGCTTGCAGAAAGGGCCAAGGACGACGGACTCCTGCTGGATCTGGGTCCATGCAGGGTCTGTGGGACAGGGGCCTTGGTACTCTTCAGTCCAGAAACGATAGCTGTCAGATATCGACCTTGTAAAATTCCTTCCATGAGGCCTCATGTATAATCAGAATGAATCCAAACCTACTACACAGGGATGATACGTACTTAGCGTTAAGACTTTTTAATGCTGATCATACTAAATCAAACTAAATGTAGTTGTGCAATGCTGGCAGGAGCTGGGGGTGATGGTGATGGTGATCCAATAGATCCCTGTGGTCTGAATGTCTCCCACCCTCTGGGCTGATTTCTTTCTTCCCTCTCATAGCTGCTGTCCCTTACCTGTTGACCTCCAAGGGCAGCGCTGGCATTTATCTTATGAGGAGGCCACTTTATTTTAGACCCAGAGACGGGAACACACCATTATTCACTAATAAGTCTCATTTATTTTCATTCAAGCTCTTGGGTTCTTACTAGGTGAATGTTTGTTAAATTGAAATCATAAATACTCTTAGGGACCAGCGTATTGCAACGTGTTTTCTCTTGGTGTTCCTGAGATGAAAACATTTATAAGAGCACACAGCCTGGCATTTGATTTTCCCTGCTGCAGCTCAAGGGTGACCTTGGCCACTCCTCTCAGCATGCTGCGATGGCTGCCCAGCTTGGGAACGCGGGAGGGATCTGTGGATGGAAGATGCTTGTGGCAACACCCAAGTCTCCACTGTGTTTGGATTTCCAGGCAATCAGAACAGTGGGACTGGTGGCCATGGAGACATCACTATGGAGAGTGCATTGGAGATCACGCCAGAGGCACAAAGGACGCCAGGTCTGATCCCTGGCACTTCCATAAGACAGACTTGAGTGCTTTGGTCTCTCACAGACAGAATGGGAGGGGGTGGGATGGGAGGAGATGGCATAGGGGTAGGATAAGGGATAGGGGATAGTGTTGGGCATTACACCAACTCCGCCCTGCTCCATTGCTTAACGCTGTCGTCTATTTACATAATCACTGTTTTACCTGAGACCCTCCCTGCCTGCAGGGTATTGGCTTAATCCCCATTGGTGAGATGGAAGCTTTCTATGTTCTGTTCACGGACAATTTCTGCTCCGCACCCTCTCCTAGTCATTTCCTTTCCCCTTGCCACTTCCGGTGAAGAGATGCACAAAAGGCGATGTATCTGATAAATAAACATTGGATTGCGTTCCCACTCAGCCATGAGTTCCTGGTCGTCTCTTTCCCGCCCGCGAAGCTAACCCGGCAGGATAGCGGATAGGATAGGGGATAGGATAGGATAGCAGGAAATACACATTCCTGCCTCATTGTCTGGCTGTCAGTCAGTTTCTCAGGACTGACGCTTGGTTACAGGTAGATCTAGCAGGCTCTTTGCAGTGTGTGCTGTGGCCTCATCCATGCCAGTCAATCAGATACAAACGAGTTCTGTTTCCAGATTTAGTGATTTTAAGGAAGTTCATTTGACTGTCGGACATTTGATGGCCATGTCACTTAGCATCTCAGACAAGGTTTGGGTATCTGGCATCTGAGTCTGCAAATGTCAAGTATTCCACATGTCTTCAGGCCCAACTTTACTAAAATCCTTCTTACTCCATGTAGTTTCTATTCTAAATCATGTAGTAAGTGAAATTTAATATAAAATGGAATCAAGTTTGCTGTCTGTCTGTCTTCACCAGGCTCAGTGAGCTCCCTGGGCTGATGGAAACAGGGACTAGAAACCAACTGTGAAAGACAGGAAATAGTTAATGACCTCAACTTAATAGAATTATGGGGAATTGCAGTTTGTTTCTGGTCATTGTATTTAGCTGGGACAAGAGACAGCTTCTCCTATTCAGTGCATTGTAGTGGGAGGAGGGTCCTAAATCTATGAAATTACAATTATTTATAAAAATAACATAGCAAAGAAATCCTTGAAAATTCTAGGTGTTGATCATGGTCACTATGATGGACACTCAGAGGACTTGGTTCATTCAGTCGTGATCAGTCTGCTCAGACTCAGGATATCCTCAGCATCTACAGAAAGAATGACAATGCTGGAGGTTTGAGACTATCGCCCTAAAGTTTATGTGCTTCATTTCACATTTGATTTTTTTTTCAGGAAAGTCTACTTAAATCCTCCCAAATGTGTGGCATCTCAGATGGATTTGGGAGATAAGCCTTTGAAAGTTGTTGGATCATTGTTAGAACATTTGCACGTACTTAATTTACTTGTGCTTTAAAAAAAAAAATTTACTTGTGCTTTTTAAAATTTTGACCATGAGTTACATAGTGAAGAGTCATAATAATACCTTGACATCTAATAAGGATGCTTTCTTCATATAAGGCTTCATTAAAAGTGTGTATTCCATTACAAAAGATGGTTTTTGTAAGGTGACTTTAGAAATTCTATATCTAATTATTTCTATTAGTAACTTAGTCTCTTATTCAGACCTAGGATGCTCCATTTTATTTATTTATTCAAAAACTCAACTGTCTTTCCTCTGTACCTTTATCATGGCTTATTCACTGGAAATTATTTATACAGTAAAATGTAGAAGACTGTGTATAAGCAAAATTTTGAAACCTGGTGCAAAAATTTCTTCAGGAACATTTGCAGCAAGGAAAGGATTTGTTCCTCTGATTATAGCTCAAGTAAACATGCAAGGACTGTAGAGTGTCTGCTGGCTAAACTGATGAGTCAGTTTTATGAATCAGTTGGCCAGAAAAGTATTAGATCCAGGGGGTGGGGGTAGATGGCATAATGGTTCTGCAAAGAGACTCTCATGCCTGAGGCGCCACAGTTCCAAGTTCAAATCCCCCATGTACCACCGTAAGCCAGAGCTGAGCAGTGCTCTGGTATTAGCTGCAAGTAACATTTCCCAAAGTATAATCTGTGGAACACCAGTCCTGCAGAATACATAGAGGAAAAAAATTCCACGGTCAGGGATATCTAACAAATACTGATAGTGTGTCTCTTCTGTGGAGACTTACAAGTCTGTATCATGTTAAATGCTCTGAGAAATTTGCCAAAATATAAACTGTGCATGTGAAATTAATCCCCCCAATAATTTTGAAGTACAGCTTTAAAAATACTATTAGCATCTATTAGAATAATTCCTGGGCTGGGGAGATAGTTTAATGGTTGGTTATACAAAATGACTTTCATGCTTAAGGCTCCAAAGGTCCCAGATTCAATCCCCAGTACCACCACAAGCCAGTGCTGAACAGTGCTTTGGTGATAAATAAATATTTGAAAATATGTTCCTAGGATAATTCCCAGGAATCACTGTCTTAGAGGAAAACAGGAGATGCAGTCACAAAAGCGGCTCATTTGCCAGCTAACACTGAAGTTAAAGAGAGAGACTATCTCCTTCTTTCTTTCTTTCTTTCTTTCTTTCTTTCTTTCTTTCTTTCTTTCTTTCTTTCTTTCACTTTCTCTTCCTTTTCGTCTTGTCAGAGCAGCACTCAGCTCTGAGTGTTGGTGGCATTAGGGATCAGTGTGGACTGTGTGGACTCCCATGCTATTTCCCTTGGCCTTCTACCTCTCTGAAGATGTTGAGATCTTTGTATCCATCTGCCTGCCTGCCTATCTACCTGCTTACCTCTCTCTGTCATATCCCTTTCTTTTTCACTTTTTATTTGTGGTTAGACGTAGATGACAATGTGGAGCTCCACGCCACACCCACCAGCAGAGCTCTGTGTCCCCTCTGCTGGAAAGTGCAGTAATTCTCCCAAGGCCACAGATATGGGCTGACGTAGTGACTGTGTATCCACACCCATATCTATAGCTTTTATTTTTGCCCATTTTTCCTGTGGTGCTGCCTTTGGTTCCTTTATAAGCCACACCTGCATCTGTTACTACTCAGAGTCTCCTTCCTTTTCCTCTCTCTCTCATATAAAAGAAACAGTGCCTCTGGCATGTTCTGGCTTCACTTCCCTTTCAGTGCTTCACCCATTCTTTTTGTCCTTTGAGAAGTCAGGTTGTGAGTCAGGGAGATCACATCACTGGTAGACCAGGAGGCTCTATTTCTCATCACTGTATTGGGGATGTTGTTGCCACAGGGGTGCTGGGTAGAGAGTCCTGCACCTAAGAGGAGACTGAGAAAGGAGGGGAGGGAGAGGTCGCTGGGATTCTGGTGCCTGGTGCTGGAAGGCGCGAGCTACTTTAACACCTGAGGCAACAGAGACTCCAGGCTAAGCCTCTGACACCAACTTATTCTAGAGTCGAGCCAGGCTCCAGTTAAATGCCTCATATGCGCTTTGTATTTTGTTCCTGAGAATGAGGCTTAGAAGGGTGGTATTTCCTCTACACGTGGAAAGAATGTTGTAGTTGTGGTTAAGTGTGAGACTTAGACTATTTGGGAGTTAGACTAAATACATTTGTGGTCAAAGAGGAAATCCTGAAGTCAGAGTAAGAAGTCCAGCTGTAACACACTTATTTCCATAGTCATCAGACTCTATAAATCACAGATGCCCATTTTCATTCCTCAATCAGATCTGATAAAGTGGCTTGGAAAAATGAAAAGAACCCCAATAATATCTATATCTCCTGAGGAAATAAGAGGTGTGTGATCTAAGTACTGGCAATCCTAGTTTACTTAATTCAAGATCTTTCTTGAATCCGGCATGAAGCCCAGCCAGTCTATCTTGGTGTTACTCTCGATCGCACTCTGTCATTTCACGAACATCTCATAAAAACTGCAGCAAAGGTGGGCGCGAGGAATAACATCATTGCAAGACTGGCCAGCTCCTCATGGGGTGCGAGCGCTTCCACACTATGATCATCCTCTCTGGCATTATGCTATTCCACTGCAGAATACTGTGCCCCAGTATGGTTCCGTAGCCCCCATGTCCACTTGGTCGATTCCAAATTATATTCCTCCATGAGGATAATTTCTGGAACCATCCGTTCCACCCCGGTCCCATGGCTTCCAGTTCTTAGCAACATCGCCCCGCCAGATATTCGTCGGGATGTGGCATCATCTAAGTTCATTTCCCACGTCTACGCTCGACCGGACCTGCCAATATACGCGGATATCTTCACCCACCCTCCTGTCCAACGCTT